>NW_026637305.1:0-283070 GCF_028554395.1 Pezoporus wallicus
GACTGGTTGGATGGAACTTAGAGCAACTTGATCTTGCAGGAGGTGTTGCAACTAGATGACCTTAAGGTCCTTTCCAATGCGAACTGTTCTGTGATTCATGTCACTTTTGAAAGGTAATACTTCACAATGATAGCTATTTATCTTCCATCTCACTTTTACTGCTGTCCGTTTTCATCCACTGTAACAGTGAAGGAGAAGGGGAACTGGGAGGAAAGAAATCTTTCTGATTAGAGACAGTTTATGCTTTCAGCTGTTGCAAGAGAGTCTGGTGACAAAAACACAAACAAATGGGAGATGGAGGCTTCCCAAGTTCTTTACACCCATCAGTTCCTAGTATCCCACAGCAGCTCTCTGCAGTCCTCATGGACCCTGTTTATATGGACAGAAAAATGTTGTGGTCCAGCTTGTGTCTGCAGAGGTAGTTCAGGGTCAGGGGTTGTGTCATCGTTCCCTGGAAGCACTATACTTAGAAGGCAACTTTGTCCATCACTGTCCCTCCCTGTTCTGTTCATCCCCCAGGGATGTTATCTGACTGATGCCTAATACTTCTCTGCCCACATCTTCTGAAGACTTTTACCATGTAACTGAAGCCATGTTGTAGTTCTGAGTGATTTGCTCGATTTTGACAGCTCAAAATGGAGAAGTCACAAAGGATATTTAGGTTTTTCACTCCCACTCCCTTTGCTCTTTTCCTTGGGAAACACAGCTTTTGAAGAGTATGTAAATTGTTCTCTCACATTGCTTGCTAGTGGTAAATATATTTGTTTTCATTCTTTTATTACCTGATCTTTGTTCAATGAAACCTACAAATGCACCAAAATGTTTCTTGTTGGTCAGGTAATCAGCTTGGAAAATATCTAGCAGCAGAGAGACATAAAATTAAGCAGCTACAGTGTAATTTTCTGATCAGCCTATTAGACATTTATTCATCTGAACAGTTTCGTACCTCTGTTCTACCATGTTGTCTGGCAACATCAGACATCTGAAAATTATATTCTTTCACTAGACATAAAGCCTGTAGATCTCATTAAAATATTCATGATGAAATAATATTTTAGTCAATTGGTGACTTGTTATTACAATTATAACATTAATTGCCACCATGCCATTACTACAGGGTGGGAGTATTTAATGGACATGCGGTAATTTATGAATAAATATGAAGAACAGGAACACTGCAATAAGCTCAAAGCAGCTGAGGGCTTCTTCTGTGTAAATGAGAATTTGAGTACAGATAAGTCTATAGAGAAATTTGGAGAGGAAATATAAAAAAAAAATGAAAAAAAAAATCCAATTCAGTTGCAAGCTAACAAGCTTAGGTTCCAACTTAGGTGCTGCAGCGAAAGCAGATTAGACTGCAAAATCCATCCAGGACTGTGGGTAACTCCCAGATGCTCAGCCCTACCTCTGAGCTTTGCCAGCTGTACCTCAGGTCACACAAATCTGAACTTATTTTCCCTACATGAATGGCAATCACTGCCATACAAACCCTACATATCCCAATCACAGCTAAGGAGCTACCTATAGAGTACAAATTAAGGCAGCCACTGTGTATTTAAGCTAAAAGAGCCACCAATCTGACTATCCTACTTGAAATAAAGATTTTCTAGACTACAATCACAATGTTCTGGAGCGTGACAGTCCTTTAAATCTATTTGAAAGCAATAGAGGAAACACAAAAGAAAGGTAACTTTCCCATGACAAAACCTAATGATTTCAACTGGGACCTGCCATGTGGGGAAGTCCAGGACTGATGCTTCTTCCACAACCGTATTTCATTATCTGCTACAAGAGTGACCTGAATTAAAACCATGAAATCATGAATGAACCCATTTCCCGGGTTTGATCAAAACCTCAATGAGTTCTGTATAATTACCTCATTGACTCCTGGTCTTCAGCTCAGGCTTTTGGCAAGGCTGGTGCTAGGATATGTGTACAAATGGACTGATTCAACAAACTTACTGAAGAAAGGCCCAGAAACACCCTATCCTGCTCCACCAACAACAAACACCCAAGCAGAATTACTTTCCCTTACTGTTTTCCGTCAGAGTGCAGATGGAAATTTTTTACACTATTACCCAGCATGTAGCTATCATCTGTATCTTAAATAGTAGCTTAAAAATCACACTGTTTTTGTCTACTTTAACTATTCACCGCATCAGGATGATTATAGATAATTTCTACTCTCAAATTAACCATGGGTAACATTCAAATACTCTTTGGGAAATTCTCTGAGGATATGTAAATCTCTAATTTCTACATCAACTGAGGGCTTTGCATACTTGGTAAAGTCTGGAACCGCCTGCTCCTAATTTGTTTCTCCAGATGAATATTTACTTGATTCACAGCCTGCTTCACAGGTGCTTTTAAACATATTGTCATCAAGGAGCCTGGATACAAAAAGAGAAATTCCTATTTTGTTTTCAAACTTGTTGCTAGTAAACCAGTCAGTTATTTCACCTTCCAGTTCTGCTTTAAATAACAGATAGGGCTTAACCTTAGAAAGAGACATTCCCTTTGAGACTGGTATTTAGTTGCTAAAGAGCAATTTTTTGCCAGGGTATTAGCATGGGTGGGGGACTTCGCTATAAAAATGTTTCTTGCATCTCGTTTCACATTGAGTGGCAAGTTCTTGACTCTGAACACTGCTGGGTATTACAGCAAAAAAGCTGGCAGTTTTAGTAGGAAGGCTGAGTAATAAAAATAAAAATATCAACAGGCATAGAAAGAGAAGTGACAAGGCACAAAATGCAAACACAATGGAACAGAGATCTTAAAGACAGATGGTGCCAGATTATCAGTGGCAGTCAGTGGAATTACCGTGTCTGCACCAGCTGAGTCTGCCCGTCCCAGTAAATCCATATGCAAAGCCAGCCATATGCAATTGATTAATTCAGCTATTGCTATAAACTAGAAAATAAATTGTTGCATTAAAGTAGATATTTTAGTATCAGCTATGATCAGCAAATCTCCTTCTCTGCTTTCCATGTGGCATGCATCCTTCTCCAGCAACTTCTTGGAATCTCTCAGGACATCTTAATTACCCACAGTGAGCAATTGCCACTGAGCTGTGGGCAACACACTAAATCAGTTTAAAAGTATAGCAACTCACATGCAACTTCTGCATTAAAGTTTATTAGTCACCCAGAAAATCCTGGAAGACAACATCATCATGGTCTAAATAGAGTATAAAATTGTAGGTTCAAATTTTATCACATTTCTGATTGGATTTGATTTACCATGAGACCCAGTGTAACTCTTGTCTTCTGCATAGATGTGTAGAAGTCTCAGAGACTGTTTGGGGAATGATTATAAACAGAGCTGTCAGAAGCCTGTCCCCACAGGGCCATTCGTATGTCCATACAATGACAATGTTAATACTCTATTTTCAACAGCTCTTTTTCCGTAAGTGTGGACATGATTGTAAGCTCGTATGAAGTCCAGACAGCCAGAAATTGTAGCCAGGTCCTGTGGTGCCGTTTATCCTTGTCATTACATGCTCAGACGGTTAAGAAACAAAGATCCAGTTGCCAATTAAAGCAAGAGTTACCCTTAAAATAGATTAACATGTGCCTCAAGTTATCTCTGCTCCATGGCCTAATCCTGCTCCAGGGAATTCTGTGAAAGCTGCCTGACTCCAATGAAATCCTCTCCTCTCCAAACCATGGCAGCTGCACTAACACAGCTGAGGCTGGGATGCTCGTGCTGTAAAAAAGTCAGGAGATAAATCAAGGTTATTTTCATTACCGATTTGAAGGAAACAGCCAGGTGCCATAAACTAAATATTGGGATGTACCTAAGCATGGCAAAGAAGGATTTGGCCTTATTTGAGTAGGCATAAATGCAATTTGGGGTTTGAATTCACAGTAAAATATAATAAAAGCTGAAATAGGGAAAGCAATGCCTTTTTAAAATTGGAACAGCTGTTATTCATCCTGATTCTCTGGATTTGTAATCAGCTTTATCAATTTAATTTCATTTTTAGCACATTTTGTGACAGCACCTTTCTCAGGGCCACAGACAGCTGAACTCAGTTTATTAAAGCCCTAGTTGTTCCCCATGCCTGATTAATGAAAATATCAATATATTATATGGAATTTAGAAAAAAACAGGAAATTGAGATTTTTTAGAAGGTAGATACAGCTCTTAGACCGTGCAGAGAAGACTACTGAAAACGCTAGGAGAAAAAACAGACCAAACAAAGCTGAACAAGAGAGATATACATGTGAAGACACAGATACATGAAGAATAAACACTGTGTGCCTGGTAAATTGGAATATTAAGTCAGAAAATACTGCAGGCCATCTCCAGCAGTGTGTGCATTTCCCATGTGCTTAAGAAAGAGCTAGCAGTGTTTCAGGATTCCCAGAATATGTATTCACTAATCACATCCAGATAAGTGTGTTATAAACACATTTAAATCAGTTTACCTATGCAAGTGCTGTCTGCAAAGCCTTTCTGTTTAGGAGCAGTGGGACTCCACTGGCTGGATTAGGTGGGGTTAATGAGGGAAGAGGAGCTCCTCCATGTCAGGAATCATGACACTAGAGAGCAGCTGTGACCTCATACTAATTTCTCTCTAGTCACCAGTGCTCTCTCATCTCATACTATTTAGCTATTTGTTGTAAAAGGACTTGGAGAAGCCAAGCTGCCCTGGTTGCAGTAACAGTCATCTACCCACTCCATTTCAAAAGTAAGAACCATGACTTAAGAGTGAGGACCAGCAGCATGATGGTTACTTGCAGAAACTTGCTGTGGGTAGCACTTATCTGTATGCAAGGGGATGACACAACTTCAGTCCATCACCCTACTACCCCTTTCAGAAGTCCCCACTTAATCCAGTGGGACTTGCTCAAGTGCCTCTGAGCAGATTTTAAGTGAAGCTTAAATCAGCACAGAGTTCGTGCCAATCCTCTGGTTGCTTGCTGCAACAATGCAGAATTGCCTCTTGGCAGTCACAGGACTTTCCTGGCACAAGTGATAGGGAGAATAAAATGATCAGATGTTTCATGGTTCCTGGGATGGCAAAGTGAGCTAGGCAATGCTGCTTCAGGGTTACTGGCAATCCTCATGTGTGGTATATCACACTAAGTGCTACCCAAGAGCCTTGCAGCTTTGTCTCAGCTCTTTCACTACAGCCATCAAAGAAGGAAATCATACAGCCCTAAGTGACTTATTCCAGATCGTTAAGTTTAGCTACATGGATATCTACAGATATATTCTTAAAGTGTTGCTATTGTAAAGCAAGGTCAGGGATTATGTTTCTAGGTGAAAAGTAATTCATACTGAAATACATAGCAAAAAAAAAGGAAAGTTCTATTCCATTGTAGAATTTCCATAATGAAGCTAAAAATTCTCGTTAATAGTTGTGGGTCTGATACAAATAATATATCCTTGAAGTAAAAAATTCTTGTCAATATTTGTGGGTCCAAACCAAACAATACAGTATTTATATGATACATATATTTACAGGAGAAATCTAATCTCAAGGGGTTGTCATGATTGTTAGGACATTGAACTTTCCTCTTCCAAGTTCACACATTTGACCTTCCTTTGCAGCATACTAAATCAATGCATGCAAATCCCTTTTCACAGCTCCATTCCCATTTAAGCCAATGGCAAAACTCCCGCCAAATCGAATGAGGGTATAATTAAGCCTTTACATTTTAGTAAACTCCATGCAAGTATCAAATTTTGACCTGCAGATGACATAAAACATACAAAAAATTTGCAAGATAAAAAAAAAGGAAGCTTGACATATACTTTGGGCAAGTCTAATCTACCCTCTACTAATCTTGCTGTTCCAATAAAGAGTTGTACAAACTCTTGTTAAAGAAAGTCACCCCATGATCAGACCTGCCTCTGAACAAATATAACTCATGCTTCTTTCAAACTCAGGATGACTGAACTGTAAAAAATAAGATTCTGGCCCCTTACTTCATTTTGACACTACCTCAACAGCAGATTGCTGGTTTGGAGATAAAAATACCTGCTTAACATGTGGCTGCACTAAGTCCAAAGAAGACAAGATAACCCCAGATTTACTTCTGCAGAGTCCTCGTGTAAGGCGGTTGTCCCCAGCAGTATGAAAAGTTAAATCTCAAGGGTGCTGTCCCTGAGGTTTCATAGGACTTAAATTTAAAGGCATGTTTAGTATATTGAAGGGGAAAATAGCTGATCCTAGTTTAATGAACCTGGCCAGCAAACAGCAGAACTGGAGGTTTTTCTACAGATTGTGCCTGGCAGTACATGTGAAGCACAGGGAGAGGGGACAAGTACCCAGAAGTGACAGGGTTTGTCAGAGGCATTAGAGAAATCATTTTTCCCCAAATCCATGGCTGAAAGTGGCATTTCAGGAAAAATACAGTTTGCTGTGACTTGGAAACCACTACAAAACCCTTGCTTGCCAGGAGCACACGCAGGCTTGTAATCCTTTTGTAAGTATTAGTTTTGGAAAATGGCTTTAGAACATCTTTCAAATCTTTGAAAACTGAGGTTGAGCTTTGTGGGAGAGTACCCTGGATGCCCGGCTCACCATCCTCTTCATTTCACCTTACTAGTTTGTCCCTCCCCTGCTGCAGTGGAGGAGCTCACTCCTCAAAGTGAGCAAAAGGCAATAAGCAGGAAAAGGAGTTAAAGGTTTTACTAAAATGAAGGACTGAAAAGAGGACAAGTAGAAGGAAGATGCTCTGCTGACAGGGTTGCCTTCTTCAGATATGTCCCCTGAAGCACCAGTCTGCAGCTGGGGGCTCTGCAATGCACCCTCCTTTCTAGCCACATGCTGCCAACAGCAGGGCTTCCAGCCATGAAATCCAAAGAACAACATCTTAACCTGGGAGTCTGGAAAGCAGAGCACATCTTTGTGCAAGATAGAACTTGGCTTACCAGTGTTTTCTTTCTAAATCTGCTTATCTTTCAGTCAGGAAACAATTTTCTGGAGAGACAATTTGGCCACGTATATGTAAAATCCTCCGTCAAGCCCTGGGGGATGTTGTACATCCTGATAAGCAAAAAAAACTCAGATGAAGGTGTGAAAGTATCACCTCTCAAGTGATGTTACAGGGTAAATACATTTGTAATGTGTAAGTATATATTTATGTCTGCACATCTGGATGCACATACATATGTATATTTATGCATGATTTATACATAAATGTAGGAAACCAATATTGAGTTATACAGAGTAATTTTAGGCTGGAAGCAACAGGTAGGAGAGCAAGGCAGTTGCCAGCAGAGTTAAGGAGGAGACAGAGGCAACAAAACCACTGGAAATCTTTCAGAGCTCTGCAGATTAACACCCACCACTGAAAGACTGATCATCAGATTTTGGGTCTAGATGAACATGAAGGGTCCCTAGCATGAAATTTGTGACCTATGTTCAACAGCAGAGAGGAGCACAGGCAGACAGCACCTACCTTTGCTCAGTGGGTGGCACACAGCAAGCCCTGGTGCTGTTGGTAATGCCCACTCTTGGGAAGGATCCCACCAGTGGCGCAGGGCATGTGTCAGAAGCACCAGGCTTCACAGCAGCACTGTGATGCCTGCCCTCATTATACACAGATCTAGTAACCTACTTTGTCAAAAAGAACACTGAATCAGATGGCATGACTGGGGAACACAGCGGCAGCTCTCTGTCTTGTCCATCTTTGTACTGTCACTTTGCCCAGCAGAGATGCAGTGTAAGAAGGCAGGAAAAACTCTTTGTCTGCGTGGTGCAGAGACCTCACTGCTGCTAAAGCCTTTGATTTATTCCTTGCATGAACATCAGTTTCTTTGCCTATTGCAGGACAACGTACAAGCAGAGTTGTGATCTCCTAGTTCTTTGCACAACCTGCTGTGGTCAGGCCTCCTGTGAAGCATGTCACAGTGAGGCAGAAGACAGGGATGCTCCTCTGAACATACCAGTTCAATTTAAATCAATCACTGCAATTTAAACATTTTGCAGTGAGATCCTTGGCACAGGTTTTCACGTGAATCAGTGCATCATCACTGACTCCCATCAGCTACAGTTTGGGACTACTTTATTTTTGAAGAGCTGAAGAAGATGTTGGGAATTAGTATATCCTAGTATACAAATAAAAGGAGCACCACTCAAATGCTAGCACAGGAACTGCAAGGAAATGACCCTGGAAGAACCTGGGGTCTTGGCTATTCAAGCTGATGACCCTTACGTATCTGTTTACAGATACAGCAGGCAGGCGTCACCACCCTTTGCTTTAAATGTCCAAAATACAGACATATACATATAATATGTTTGACCCTGTGCTCCTTTAAGTCAATGAAAAGAAACGAGACCTCATATTTAAGTCTTCTCTCTAGGATGAAATGATTTGCAACCTGACAGACAATTACTTTTAGGACAACCTCAATGTAGCCTGAATATGAAATAGTCAAACTTAATTATACGCACTGAAGAGCAAACAAGAGCATTTAAACACAAACACAAGCTTTCTCCCACAGTTTTATTTCCCAGTGACTCATACTGAAGGAATATTGTTTTCTTTGAGACATTAACTGTTGAGATACTAATAAATAAAAATTCTGGACCAAAGCATCCATGCCAGTGAATGGATAGAATTTGTGAGCAAGCAACAAATTGCTCACTTCATCAGTCACACCTTTGGTATTGCAAAAGGACATGCTGGCAGTTTCAGTGGCATGTCATACAGTTCACAGCATTTTTAGCTTGTACACAAACACTGGGGCAGCTCCCTGTCAAGGTGCTTGGTAGCCTCCTAAACACCACATAGACAGCACCACTGTGACAAACAGGGAGTCACAGACACAGAGACGCATTCAGCAGTCTTAAGCACACAGAGAAACCTCTCATTTCCAATACAGCTATGTATACATACATATACATATATATATATATATATTCTTGCAAAGGAAAACAACTTGCAGATGGCCCTGCCAGGTCAGAGTAAACCGTTAGGCAGTTGCGGGTCTTTCCTCTGCCTATGGCCAACTTTACAAAGTTGGAGGAGCAGAGGGCTCCTTTGCCTGGGTCAGTGATGTGAAGTGTGTTCAAAACCCTTTTGGGGCCTCTGGGAACTTGAAAATACTCTAGAGAGGAAAAAATCTCTGCCTTGCAGGTGCCCTATCGTGCTGCTGTGAGTTACTCTCTGAGAGGTTTTGGACTATGGCCCGGCTTCATTTTCCTTCTATCTGAAGATATTTATTTGAATTTCAATCAATTCCTGCACATGCTAAACTACTGTACAGATTTATTATTTGATTTTTTTTTTAACTAATTCAACTGTCCATATCTCATGTGATCAGCACAGTCAGAAGCTTATTTTACAGTAAACTGTTTACAGTAATCAAGTATTGAAGTGGTTGGAACTAGATAATCTTTGAAGTCCCTTTCAACTCAAACCATTCTGTGATTTTGGTGTATAAAAGCCCTCTATAAAATGCATCCTGTTAGATTCATAGGAAACAAACCCCGCTGTGCATGGTAAACCCTTTTTGCTGTAATCAAGCATAAGTTCTAGCATTCCTAACACCACAGACCACATTTTCAGGAGGTGCTGTTCTGCATGGTTGTAACCTAGAACACAGCCCACCAAACTGTGTGTTTCTATACATATGTTCTTTAATTTATGCTGATGATGCAGGAAGGAGGAAGGATCCTCTTCTGTGCCTCAAAGTCATGCATCAAGATTTTTTTTTCTCACATCTCTGCCTGCTTCAAATAGAAGGAAAGTTACCAGAAATGAGTGCTAATCAGTTTTTCATGCAGTGTTTCTTCAGAACAAGTGATCCAGGACAGTTTTTGCCATCTGGCTTCCTGCTAGTGAAAACACCCTTCCTGGTTGACAGCTAATTAGGTAATACAATAGTTTATCCTTCTAACATGCTGATTTACTTAGTGAGGAAAACAATATGCTTGTGTATTTATTCATGTCGTTTATGTAACTGTTTGCACGTAGATCTTTTCAGCTACTGTGAAATAATTATAATGATAGTGAATTAGCATAAGTGCTGCATTTTGCAGCTCAGTGTCCCCTTTTGATTTCAGGAGGCAAAAAGAAGTGGGAGGATGCTTAAACATCTGAGAATGGAACACACTCATAAACTGTAGCTCAGTTTATGAACTTCAGAGGTTAAGCATTAGCTACAAAAAACCTTTTAATTAAGATGGATCAAGCCTCTCCATTTAAACCCATTATCAAAATTTGCAGTCGTCTCTGGCTAATGACTCAGTCTGAATTAGCTTTTCAAAAGAATTACGGGAAAAGAATCAACATGTTGATGGTGTTTGAAGCACAAGTTGAGGTAATTGAATCAATGTGTTAAATCTTAGATGAAATCTTTTAATCTGTAAACCAGTGATCAAGGCTACATGGCTGAAACCACATGCAGTGGTTAATTCTGTTGAATCATTCTGAACAGGGAAGTCCCCACAGTAACAGTTTATCTGAAAGCAGATTGGCTTATATTCACCTCACTTGAAAAAGGCAAAATGAAGGTTGAAATGTGCCAGAACTTCCTGTTGCATTCCCCTGTGAATTCAAGATGGATTTTACCTTTTAGCCTTTCCAAGGCTCATCCATGAATATGTTGTGAAAACAAGGCTTTTTGAGCAAGTCTCTTGAGAGTCCACCAGGTAGAGCAAATGAAACTTCTTTCCAGGTCTCTGGGATGGGGTCAGTTAACAGGCTATCTACATTCATACTATAAATCAAAAGTTCAGCCAGATCCTTAAATTGGGAATTTCATATAGTAGCACATTAGGAGAAATCCTGTCTCCTTCAGAGTAGTTTAACTGGACCTGTTTTAACATATAATGAAGCAGATCCCTCAAGATCCTGGCAAGATGAGATCCTGCATGTGTAGGTGTATAAGGACTGGTACATAGGAGCTCTCTGAGCATGTTTCCTACCAGAATCAGTTGCTAAAAGGAGAAGTCACTCTCACTGGGTCCTTGTATTAGTCCCAGTCTCTTGGCTGCCCCCTCTGTGGGTGAAAATCCCTTTGAAGCAAAGACTACCTTACTTTGGTTGGAAATTTCATTAATGGTCAGAGTTAATTTCTGTAATTAAGATATGATGAAACAACAACCAAACAAGCATTTTTTTTCCAACAAAGCAGTAACTTCAAAGCCATCCATACTCTTGAATGTGACCTGTAAAACCTCCCATCCTTTTACGTTCTCCAAGTGCAAGCGGCTCTACTTACAAACAGAGATGAAAGGACAAATGAAAGTGGCCACCAAACCTCAGCTTTGAAAAACCAAACCAAACCAAACAACCAACCAACCAAAGAACTGTGTTCAAGAAGAAATCTTTTCTTTCATGGCTCCAGCAAACCACAGAAATGCGCAAAACATTTCTGAATTTGGAGCTGTCCAAGAACAGTGTTAAACCTGCAAACTGAGGCTCTTAGCCAAAATGAAATAAAGAAAAATGTCAAGTATGAAGCTGGCTGGGGCTGTTTTAGCCACAGCAGGAATGGAGGTGTAGCATTACCATGCCCAGGCCATGCATTAATCCTGTCCCTGCACCAGGTTGAAAGCAGGAGCTGAAAGATGACAGAGCTGCATTGAGCTTGTGTAATATCTCATTCATTCAGACAACAGATTGCATTAATTTCCTCATTTGTTTTCTCTGTTTTTTCCCCCTCCTCCTTTTCTACATTGTCCCTAATCAGAAATCTGACAAAATGCCCTCATCTTTCATTTAAAAAAACAGAAAAAAAAAAAACAACCAAACAACCAAACAAAAAAAAAACCAGAACAAAGAGTCATTATTTCACTCATGTTAGTGGAGGCAAAGAAGGAGCCCCATCTGAGTGCCCTAAGCCTGCTATGAGCTGAGGTCCCCCCTGGAAAACAGGCAAAACATCCACTTCCAATGAAACAACCCCCAGTCAATGCTCATGGTTTGGTGCTTCAGAGATGCAGACACGGGCCAGAAGCACCACTGTGCTAAGGGACCTGGGCACCCATGGGGGACTGCCCATGGCTGATGGAACCCCTTGCTCTCCATGTGCTCTGCCTCCTTTAAGGGGGAATAGCAGAGAATCTTGGTCAGGATGCCTGCTATACAGACAAATTTGCTGTGAGAAGAGACCCTGGGATAAAAGACAAAGCTTCAGGCATAGTTAAAAACAGTTTTTCCTTGCAGCAGGAAAAGAAAAAAAAAAGGGGGGAAGGATGGGAAATGCCATGCAGAGTAGTGAAGATCTGAAGAAAACATCACATAATATAACCATATTCTTGCGTGGGAGAAATAAGCATTGACAAAATTCACATGTCTGAAGGGAATTTAATTGAAAGATTAAATGCAAGTCAAGGCTCAGGGGCCCAAAGGCAAAAGACATCATGCATCAAAAGTAGCAAGTCATGCCCTTGCTTAGAAGATACTGTGTTTAAGCACATGCCTTCTACTGGCACATCCTGATGAGACTGCCTATTAGTAATCTGAGGCTTCTTATTAACCATGAATTTAGTTTCAAGTTTGGTTTTCATTAAAAGACAAAGTACATGTCAAAGCAAGAAAAAAAAGAATTTGTTATAGGCAGTCTCTTTTCCAGCATGCACAGATATGCATCACTGACCACCGGCATAAAAAAAGTAGACTGCACTGGGTTTTGGAGGTGAGACATTGGAAAGATCTATTAGGTCGTCTTGTCCAGCTCTCAGTTAGAGCAGACGGCTTTTTCTGGGGATTGTTTACCCAAGTTTTCCAGAAAACTTTTCCTTGGACTAAATAAAGTATTGTGTAATGTTTTTAGTAATATCAATATTTTCCCTGAGCTTAAATAGGTGGATGTATTTCTGTGTGTTTAAAATAGTATTTTGCTAGTAGATACCAGTATAAGTTTCCCACAGCATAACAGTCCAAGACTATCTCACAAAGCTCCCCCAAAAAACTCAGTTGACATTAATAGCCACCCTTCCCCATCTCCTAGAAGAAAGGTTTTGGGGACTACTTAGAGCTTTGCTGTTCAGAGAGCCTCTGAGCAAGGGTCAAGCTATGGCTGGAGATGGCCATTGGCAGCAGAGGTGGGCTCACCACAGGATAGTCCTTTGCTCCCCTCCAGGCACAGAGATACGTGCCATGGGATCCTGCATACTACAGCTGAGGGAAACAAGGAGGAAATAAGACATTTAAATCTCCACAGGCATATCCATGTGCATTTGAGGGAGCTTCGCTGAGCAAGCAAGGTACTGTTGAGAGAGAAAAATCCCTCAATATTAATATTAAATCTGATGGAGTTCTCTTTAAAGAAGCATGTTAATATTGTGCTTCAGAGTTATTAAGATTATTAGAATTCATTTCAGAGTAATGTAGGTCACATTCTGCACTAGTGGTTTGACGCATAAGGGAGCACAGCAGTCTCCAGCAGCCCTGTTTTCAGCTCCAGCCCAGCACTGGCAGGTACCAGCAAGGGAAAGAGCAGATGCCGGCAGAGCAGCATGGGAGCACATCCTGGCCTCGCTGGAATCAGTAGCACAACTCCCGATAGCACCACCTTCCTTTTACATACACTCTTCCCAGGGAAAGGGGAGCTGTGCTATATCTCCTTAGCATTTCAATTATTTATAGACAGAGGTCTCCCAAAGCTGGGATGTAGACCCTGACTCTAGCTGAACTACTCAGCAAAGCAGCACAAGGGGGATGGAGAGGGAGCATGAGAGTTCCCAGTACAGCATAATACAAACAACAGGGAATAGTGAAAGTATATTTTTATTTCTTTGTTTCAGGTTTCTTTTTTTAATAAGGACAAGGGAAGAGGCAGAAGTTGTGAGGGTAAAGAGCTGAACTCTTATCATTTGACTTCTGCAATTAGCTTAATGAAACGCCAGAGTGTCCATGTCTGGACATAATAAGAATATAGAAATTGCAATGATGCTCATGCTGTAAGGGCAATTAGAAAAGCAACAACATATTTTAGTGAATATTTTCTGGAAAGAAAAGATAATAACAAGGCATTGAGGAGACATCACCTATTTCTCTTTATTGTCTCCCTTAAAATAGACTGAATTGCAATGTAAGGTCATACCTCAGCTTTGCTAAGGTGTCATGGTTTAAACCCAGTCAGCCACGCAGTCCCTTTCTCACTCCCCCCACTTCTTTCCCTTCCCCTACTCCCAGAGGGACGGGGAGGAGAATTGAAAAGAATGCAACTCCCACGGGTTGAGATAAGAACAGTTTAGTAACTAAGGTATAACACAAATCACTGCTGCCAACACCAGTAATAATAATGATAAAGGAAATAACAAGGGAAGAGAATACAACACCTCACCACTCACTGACCGATGACTCCCCCACCCAGAAGTGAACTAGCCCTTCCAGGTAACTCTCAGTTACATGCTGGGCATGACGTGCTGTGGTATGGAATACCTCTTTGGTCAGTTTGGGTCAGGTGTCCTGTCTCTGCTTCCTCCTGGCTTCCCCTCCTCCCTGGCAGAGCATGAGGCTCACAAAGTCCTTGGTCAGACTAAACATTTGAGCAGTAACTAAAAATATCGGTGTTATCAGCACTGTTCCCAGGCTGAAAGTCAAAAACACAGCACTGCACCAGCTACTAAGAAGGAGAAAAAAATGACTGCTCCTGCTGAACCCAGGACATAAGGCAAGACTAAAAGCAAGCTGGTATGAGCACAAGTCCTGCTTTTCTTTTGATCAGAACAGACTTAGGTTTTTTAACACTGAAAAGCTAATGTATTTGACTGAAGTAATTTAGCAGGGAATTATTGA
This sequence comes from Pezoporus wallicus, assembly GCF_028554395.1. NCBI lineage: Eukaryota > Metazoa > Chordata > Aves > Psittaciformes > Psittacidae > Pezoporus > Pezoporus wallicus. The sequence continues at coordinate 14,712 of NW_026637305.1, forward strand.
ACTGCTGATTGCGTTATTTTGCAAGCAGCAGTCTTCATCTTCTGTCTACTTTTAACACTGCCAAATTAATCTAACAGTAGAGACATAATAGGATACATAATCACAATACAAATGTTACTATACAATGGCACAAATATATGTAAAACATCTAGAAAGGAAATTTATGTTTCTGTTCTTGAAAGAAATTATTTTAAGGGTTACTAACTCTCCTCCTGGCCACAGAGTTCCCCATCAGTCATAAAATTCTTACAAATTGTTACAAGTTGAAAGGTGCTCAGCAAGAATTCTAACAAAAACATCTACAAAACCCCTCAGAATTTTACAGTAGCTTCTGTTTAATTTGTGATTCTAAAATAGAATCAATTTTTGTTCACAGCAAAACCTCAGAACTAAGAACTTCTGCATATCTGAAAAAAACCCTCGTGTGATATAATCAATGTCCCCTGGCTGCTCTGAGCTCTGAATGTCATCACCCTATTTCTACCTTTTCCATGTGGCTCCTTGCATATGTTACAGCTCTATTGACATAAATCTGCATTTTGTGCTGGTCCAGGCATGATTCATCTTCTTGTTGACCCATGGGGTCTTGGGGAGCGGGCTAATACTCAATGGCTGGGGGCTTTCTCTCCAATGCAAGGATGGTCAGGCTGGTTGGAAATGAGATTAGTCATATACTAACTGCTGCTCATAGCTTCATGGTGAGACTTAATCTGCCTGGATGCTCAGCAAACAGTGCACCACCGTGAAGGATACAGCTTCAACATAAGCTCAGACTGTGATTTCCACTACCATAAATGCTGTCAGCTTGCAAGCAACCCCAAAGCTACTAGTTACATTAAAGAGCTACAGCTTCTTCACTTTTAATGCAACTGATTCCTATACTCTGGCACTCATGCATAAAGTGAGACTTACCATACAATTCCTTGGGGGTGAACAGCCAACAGAGAAGCTATAAAGGCAGTTCAGCAAAAAAACCAAATCACACTAAACAGAACACTTAAATGCAGTGCCACAGTATTAATAGAAGCTTTGAACTGGCTTTATGTGTTATCTTTACGCTGTCTTTTCTGCAATGAAGTCTACTGGGAAAACAGCACTGAGGGATGGTCTGCAAGAAGGGGTAAAGAGATCACTCCAGTTGTGGCAATAGCCTCCATGCCAAGGCCAAATGCTGATCACAGTGGTGCTGTGCAGACATATCTGGGCCAGAACTTGCAGCTGGGCTGAAGTTCAATGTGCTAGAAATACTGGGATGATGGTCTTGGAACAGTTATTTTCTTAATCATCCGAGTATCTATTAAAATGCAAATTGGCACAGCAATTAAGACTAATTAAAATAAATAATAAATGATAATAAGAGACCAAAATGATCTATTTCAAGGCAGTGAAATACAAGCTTTTCCTTATTATTCATTATGACCTAGTTAAATACATCCATTTATCCAGAAATCTAAGAGCCCGAATTCCAGGAGGATAGGTACCTCACCATTTTTGTTTCCTCTCTCCCTGTCTAGAAAAGATAAATGCTGTTGTGCTCAGTATCCTTGAAAAACTGCTGAAGCAAATGCCAGGAATAATTAGATCTGATTGGGCCGTAAATATTTTTAGAGAAAAATAGAATCGATTTCAGAAATCATCAAAGTAATTATTGCACTACAGGATCTCTAAGCTTGAGAACAAAGGAAGAGTATTTGTTTTGGAGGTTATTTTATTTTGGTCAGAAATTGCTGCATAATCTGATTCTTATTTTCCATCATTAATTTCTTTTTAAGCATGACATTAACCTCCACTAAACATTTCCTTTTGCATCTGGGCTTGCTCTTCAAAGTAAACTGCACCTATATCTATGCATATATCACTGTCAGAATATCTGTTGCCTAAATTACAGATGGAGTTTTGGGTGAGGGAACATTTTCAGAACCACACCAGCTCACAGACACAGGGCTGCTGTAGGACCTCAGGATGCTGCAGGGTTTCGGGTGAATCTGGGACTGATCCTGGAAAGCGGTGTTAGGATCCTCCGTGGGTAGCTAAGCAGGCACAGCACGCCAACACCACCTTGGGTTTTGGATATGTTTGGTACTTAATATCCAGGGAAAGTCAAAGGGACCACGGACCCCTAAGTCAAGACCAAGAGATTTCAATCTTGCACAACTCAAAAGAACATTATTATTATTTTTTAATGTTATGATCACTCTTGCATAATGTGCTTCTGAACTACTGCCAAATATTCAGTGTATTTCTGAGATCAAGGACTTGAGGACAGCAATTTCAAACAAATAGATAACAAGTCCAGCTTCATTTTCAGAAAGAGCCACCTTCAATCCAAGTTTCTCAGAACCAGTGAAAAAAATCTTTTAAGTTTAAACGCACTTTGCCTCTTCCCTGATGGCCACCCTTATATAATATTGTGAGGGCTTTCTGATTTCATTCTTGCTTGAGCTGAACAAACATAATCAAAACAGACCTATCTGTCTGAGCCCTTGCTCTGGTACCAAAGGCTCTGTGTGCCTGAGTTTATTGCAACAAATCAAAATCAATGAATTTTAAATGGAAAGTAATTTCCACTGGTATTATCATAGATAGAGATGTGGAAACAACATTAGTCACAGTTTGCTGAATGATAGGCATTTATGCCTTAGTGCTCTTTTATGACTAACACTTCATGAACAACCAACCACTTCCATGCAAATACAGACCCTAAATCTCCCCGTGTACAAGGTAACCATCACTGCAGAATGTGAATGTATTGCATTTCATAACAGCCCTATGAGATACAAAGTGTCAGATGATAAGGATGTGAGGCACAGAGATTAAATGGTTTAAGTAATTCCCATAGACTGTTTTTTGACAGAGCCAGAAAATTAACTCAGAATTTCATAGTCCCTGACCAACATTTTAATCTCAACATTAGCATTATTCAAGTAATCTTTATTCCTAGTGCAGTGGTTGTGGAAGCAATAGGCCATTAGGGATTGCTGTAGATACCATGTACACCCTTGGGTAAGGGCTTTACATCTTTTCTTTTAATCCATGCACATGCTGGGCATAGCAAGACCAGGCACACAAATACCCAACAGTAATATGTATCTACCCAAGGCTTGGGTAAAGTATTAAACAATCTTTAAAACACAGACGAGGCTTTGGCTTTCCTTTGAACCTGGCAAAACCTCTGGGAGACCTGTGCCAGCACCTCACCAACCTGACAGGGAAGAACTGCCTAATGTCTAATTTGAATCACCCCTGTCAGCTTTTGACCTTGCCCTATCCCTACAGGCTCTTGTCCAAAACCCCTCTCCAGCTTTCTTGTAGCCCTTTAGGCACTGGAAACTGCTTTAAGGTCTCCCTGGAGCCTTCTCCAGGCTGAACAAGCCCAGCTCCCTCAGCCTGTCTTCATAGCAGAGCTGCTCCAGCTCTCAGACCATCTTTGTGGCTTCCCCTGGACTCTACAACAGTTCCATGTCCCTCTTGTGTTACAGGCCCCAGAGCTGAACACAGTACCCCTGACAATGTTTGGCCACTATGCACATAAGGAAAGGTGATGGCTAAAAAGAGTTAATCTGTGCAGCAGCTATTTCTTCATCTCATTTCTTTGCACTATCCATCAAAAGAATAAACGTTTCCAGACTACCTTGCTGATATCACATTCAAGTTCACTGAGCTTTTTTTGTCTTGAACTGTATAACAGATCGAGTAATATTCTCTGAAATACTTGTAGAACCTTTTGGAAAACAAAGTCCTGTTTTCAGTACATCTCCCAGCAAAACAGTGGCTGTGTGACTCCAAGAGCCAGAGCTCAAGCTCACACTGATTTGGATACTTTTCAACTAGTACCAGTATCAATCAGCTAGGGCAAAACCTGATTTTTTCTAATTTAAACCAAAGACAAGCTCTCAATGTTTTGAGCTTCTTGACAATGTAAGTGCACATAGTAAGCATTTATATAACAGAAAGATAGAAAATCAATTTTTTTTAAATGCATGAAGGGAAAAAGAATACAAACAAAAAACACCCCCAAAACAAAACACAAAAGAACAAACCAACAGTAAAATACACCAGAAAGGACCACAAATTTTCCTTTTAGTCATAATACTGCAAACATAACTTTGTCCAGGACACGATTTATATTTCCGTGAGCTTACTGAAAACTTATCCCAACTTTCTGCACCCCAGCTCCCATTTGAGCAGGTATGAGAATCACAGCTAATCACACCGGGAACAGTTGACATTGTGCAAAAGGAACCTATGCAATGGATGAGCCTACAATTGGCTGAGAAGTTATCACCTCTGCTAACCCATGAAAATGCTAAGATGGCTGTTCTGATGCAGCTGGGTTTTCACCACTGAAGAAACATCTCATGTCTGAGATCATTCCCAGCGGTTTTCTGAAGTTATCTCCAGAAGACAGCAGGATTACACAAGTGTTGGTTTGTTCTTTGTGATCTCCAGTGACAGTGCTTGAGAGGAAGCATCTGTGTATTACTGGATGTGAAACCTAGGAGTCACAAGACGGCTCAATACAAGTTGTTTGAAGAGAAATAACCACCCCAAGTCCGGTCTGGGGTTTCTCCTGAGCCTGCTGCTCCCATGCACACTGGGGCCAGACCAACCTGCACCCACCATGTGGCAGGGCACACTCTGCTTGGCAGGCTCATTCTTTCTTAATGCAGAAAGGTGCATTTCAGATGGCCTCAGATCACTGTTTTAGAATCATGTCATCATGTAAATATTTATTTGCCTTTACCAGCTTTTCTGCATTCTGCAAATTATCAGCTACAGTACTTCTGGATGGCTGTAACATCTTCAGTGGTATGCTGGGTTTTTGTTTCTTTGCTCCCCCTCACCTGAGAAGAGTTGCTTTGCTAAAGCCAAACTATTTCAGAAGATGGTATTTTTTTGAAGTTTTTGATGGGAAGGTTTCTGGGGACTATAGTGATTTCTCTGGCCATGTTCAGAAAAAAAAGAGACTCAGAATAAAATATATGACCTTCTCAAGTCAGAAAATGGGTGCTTCGACAGAACCCTGCTACAAAAACGTGTTTGAAAGCATGAGTGGAAAATGGTGAGGAAGCAAAAAAAGCAAAATCTACAAAAGATGTCACAAACTGAAATTGCTATTTTTTGGCCATCTCTGCTTCTGGAAGCTGTTACATCAGCACTAAAGAATGACATTATGAATCAAAAAGTAATTACAATAAGAATATCAAAGGGGTCAGATCAAATGAGTGGTAAGTGCCCTCCAATAAACTTAAACAAAATTCTCTTTGGCAATTACAGTTCAGCAGTACAGCAGACATCTTATGCAGTTCTGTAGCGATTTGTAATTCTGCAGTAGGTGGCTATCAAATAAATTTTTCTTCTCTAGGTAAATTGACTTCAAATAGATCGTTGCCAAAACATTTTTGTTTTGTTTTACATTCAGTTATCAAGAACCCTGAAAAGATCCATTCATTAGACTTAGCTAAATTGCTCAACACTGAAAAGGAATCAGGAAACAATAGTATAAAATGTGAAATTAGCTATGACTAATAACCTGAATAGAAGTTCAAGATGATGAACCACTGATACGTGTTCCAACATGTATGAAACCTACTATCTTGTGTGTCACAGCATTTTCAGAGTGAAGCTGGTTTGAGAGCAAGCCTTGCCTTTTCAAAGTCACATTTAAAGATATATGCAACATATTTGTATGCAAGACATTTTAAAGGAGAAACTTCTATGAATTAGGTATAGTACAATTTACTGTGCCATGTTCTGTTTGTATGAAGCAAGATTTTAAATCTAAATGATGATGTATGGGGTAACTTTTTGGTATCCCACCTTTGTGCTTTTATTCTCAGCTAAATCTGGTTGGGTTAGTGGGAGTTTTGCTTATTTGTTCAAAACAGTTAAAACCTACAGGAGCATCTTTTGTGTAACTGCTGGAGAAAAGGAATTTAAATGGCAGTAGACTAGAGGTGTTCAGATTCATCCATAGTCTTAACAGAGGAGCTGTCTACATACCAAGGGAAGAAAATATTAATAGTTCAGGAAAGCCATGCCAAAGACAAATGTGTCTGCTATTTTTACTGTCGCAGGTGACCAGACTTTGAATAAGCTGAAATCATATTTAGAAATCTGCTTCAATACTTCAAGCTCAGATGACTGAAGTAAAAATACTGTAATCAGCAGTAGGTTACAAAAATCTGCCTTTCATTAGAATAGATAAAGAGGATGCAAGTAAGTCAGATCTTTTATTGAAGTGTCAAATGGTAACTGACTTATCATTCACTTCTGAATTGAAAGCTGCTCATATCATGAGAACAGAAATCTCATTTCAACCTATTTCAATATAAATTGATCTTTAAGGGTCATTACATAAATTAATCTTTAGTAATGTGGTTCTGAACATGCCCAGAAAAGGCTATTAGAGTCTTTGAAAGTGACATTTTGACTTGATGAAGGAAAGTTTATATAATCCATGGTGAGAACTCTTCATAGCCCTAGTAGAATTAATTCACACAGGTGTAGTTTTCAAATCAGAAGGTTTTTTAATTTTGTGTATTATGCAGGGACAATATGGAGGATATGAAGAAGTTACTACTCTACCATCTGTAAATAAAGAAGCAAAGCTGCATCCTGTGCACATGCCTCCTGCATAGTCTACAGCAAAGGCATACGCAGGTCTGACAGAAAACCAGTAACTCTTTTCTGAGGAACTTTTTAAAGTTCATTTTGTCTCTTTCCTATCACACTCTCACAGTTTTCCAAACTCCCTATTTTTTAACTGAACTGCTAGAAAGTTTTGAATATCAAAAATGCATACACCATGGAGTACTTTCCTCTGCTATGATCCCATTAACTGAAGTCTGGCTGCATCCCAGAAATGAAACAAGCCTTCCTTCACTGTTAATTAGCAGGAGTCTAACTTCTCAGCAGAGAAATCTTGTCTTGGTCAACACTGGGACTCATCAGGCCATTTTCTCACACCAGAGATAAGTAATCTTGGAAGACAGCAGAGAAATGGCTGTCATACACTGTTGTTGTGAGATTTAGCAGAAAGCTCTTGTTTACATCACAGAATTAACTGAGAAGAGCCTCTGGTGGCTATACCACACTGTTAGCAAATAGAGTTAGGGGAAAATAAATCTGCCCTGTGTGTGTCTGGCATTGCGGAATTTAATGATAAAGGGCAGAGGCAGTAATGAAATGCACAGCTCCTGAGTGAGATCTAAATGAAACCCATCTCTGGTGTTTTTAATTTTCAGCATATAAAAAAAAAAAAAGAGAGAAAAGAAAAAATACTGTCTCTTAGACAAGTCAGATGTCCAACAAGCAGGATACTTGGATCAAAAGCAGCCGAGTTCTTTGCCAGTACTCTGACTCCTTGGCATTGCTCTTGGGGCAGGAGGCATGCCACGTACCCCCTGCTCCAGCAGCAGTAGCCAGCTGAAGGAGACCTGCCGTCCATACAGAAAGAGTCTGTCTGCATCTCCTGCCTGCTTCACAGCCCAGAGCACGCAGCCCTACCTGGGCCATCACCATCACTGCCAGGGTCACACCATGGCTCTGGGAGCTGCTTCAGCAGCACTGTGGGTATAGCTGTGTGATTTAGGGAGCAATCAGTCCTTCTATGCTGCTGTGACCAGGGAAAGACAGAGCAACTGCAGCTATGCTGGAGGTGAGTGTCTATGTGCAACGGCCATGTGTACATTCCCATGCAAAGACATGCTCTTGGGCTCTGCCTGGTGGTGGGGAGCAATGTCCAGCCTTCACTAAAAGGTTTCTCTCCTCTGACAATCCTGATTTCTCATCCTAAGTCAGCGCTCAGTTAAAAGTTATTTTACTATTCACCACTGTTTGCTTCAGTCATTAATTTCTTGTATGGCAGTTTGTCAGATGCTTTTAGATTAGTAATTTTTAAAATAGCCATTATCTGCCCAGTTCACCTTACATTGCATAACCTAAAATTCAGGGATCAAATAACAGCAAATCTGGAAAATCAAGACTTGCAACACAGCCAAATTGATCTTCTGTCATAATTATGGAGCTGAACATTGTTTTAGGGATGTCGTCCATATTCACAGCCACTCAGATAATAATGGAAATTAGTTGCTGGGATGCTTGGGGCAGAAATCACTGTCATGAATAACTGAAATATCTGAAATAAAGATTTCACTGGTACTATTTTCATTTGTTTGCTTCTTTCTAAAACAGTTCAATGGAAGGAAGTACAGAGCAGGGAAGCAAATATTAATTTATAAGGTTTCAGATGGCACTGAAAAATTAGCAAGGAGGTATCAGAAGTCAGTAACTTGTACAGCTATAGCACACCAGCCTGTAGGGCAATAAATGAAGCAAAATGCAAAGAACAGCCCAAATAACTGTGCAGGAGCTACACATTCATCAGCAAAGTAATCTGCAGTATAGCCACATAAATTATCCTTAATGATAGTAGAAGAAGATGGAAAGAAAGAAAAGGATGATAGGTGGAATAGCACATTCGCCTCTCAAATCACTTCAGTTAAAACTTGAATTGCTAAAATGGGGAGGGCAAAGAGAATTGTTTATTACCTCATAACCACTCCAGTTTTGCTCATAAACTGTTTTAAGCACTGTTACAAGTAACTTCCCTTTTCTTCCCCTTTCCTTTTCTTTCCCCTTCCTTTATTTTCCCTTCCCCTTTCTTTTCCTTTTGTTCCTTCCCTTTTCCTTTGTCCTCTCCCTTTTTATTTTTCCCCCACATAGGCTCAGAACTACAAAGTGATGCAGATGCCTGCAGCAGTCCTGGGAGGCCCTTGGAGGTTGGCTCAGCTATTGTATGACCTTGGGCAAGCAGCCTGCTTGCCTGCTCCATTCCCCAAAGACACAAGTCCATGGCATACATGGCAGCTTTGCTATGGAAAGGCAAGAGCTGCAGCAGAGTGAGCCTCTGCTTCTGACCCCCACCTGCAAACTGGACTGCTGTCAGCTAGTTTGCTCAGTTTAAAGTAAAGTCTAAAACAGAGAAGCAGATGAACCTTTTTCCCCTCTCATTGAAAGTGTTTGATGTGCAACCACCAAAAATAGTGGAAACCTTTGAAATCACGGTGCAATGTTACAGACATGAACTGAAGTCCAGGGAAACAGATACAAGTTGCACTGACGTTACTTTGTGCTCTGGCTTTTGCCTGTTTACTGATGCTCTCTAATTTGTTGATGCCCTTTCCACAATATGATTCTGAACAGAGGAAATCTCCAAGCACCTCAGGGAAAAACTCTGAAGATGTTAGATTTTAAAAAAGCTTCCTTTAAATCGCTCTCCCCCAGCTTACCAAATGCTTTTACAAGTCTATTAGCTTCATTGAAGAGTCAAAAGAAAATCCATCAGCATTCTGTGTTTTCTCCCTAGTGATTCAGAGACATTTATGGCTTGGAAATGCACATTTAGGGCATCCCAGACAGTGATGAGAATGTATAGGGACCTTACACATCACTACACTTTTTAGCTTTGTGAGTTAGGAAGATTTCTTTATTAATTGATTGATTGAGGTCCTGTTAACCCACACTAACTTATATTCTTCTCCAAATCATCTTTATTTTTATAATTAGAATAGCTAATATGGCAATTTCTGGGAGAGAAACGTCTTTAGTGCTGAGGATTATTGTGTTTCAGGAATGGCTGCCTGGAGCTACTGAAAAATCAGGCAGGCCCAGGACCAGTGAGTGGTCTCCCAGCAGCCTGTTAAATTGCAGCATTAAAACATCTTAGCTTTAAAAGGTTCTCTTTTCTCTAAAGGTGGCTGTGTCACCTGTGAAGGACATCTGAGATTAAACCAGTAAACACTCCTTGCCTGTGTGAGCTATGGTAGGAGAGCAGAGCACGCAGGAGATTTATGGATATTTCTCATTTCCCGAGTGCCATTTGCGAGGAACAAGTAGGGTTCAAGAGAAATTACCATGCCCTTTGCCAGCAAACGCAAGGTGGACTCTGCCAGTACTGAGCAGCTATTTCTAGGCAACATAAAGGGCTATGCTCAGCTCTTTCACCTTATTGAATCAATGGATTATACAGAGATGTAATCTACTATTACTCAACAAAGTGACTTCAGGGGAAAATCAAAATATCACTGATTTGACCCCAGGTTCACCACAGAAATTGCTAGACCGTGTCTTGAAGAAGACACAGAGGTCACCTCCTGTTTTCCAGCTCTCCTGCATGTTTACAATCTGGATTTTTTTTTTTTTTGTCAGTTCTGTTGTCTCCAGTTCAGCCTCAAAAGGTCAAATCCTCTTTGTCTTTCATCCAGAGTTGTTTTTTTTTATGAAAGGGCAGGCCTACACAGTTGTTTGAAGGTGGGCACAAGCTTTCTGTGCCTCATCACTGCAGCAGTTAGCCTGCATGGTGTCAAGGAGGGCCAGCACCTCAGCAGAAACACATTTGCTCACACTGAGGAGAAACAGCAGCAGGAGCCTAAGCAAAGTTAGGAGCACCTGCCAGAAGCTCTAGCCTTTCCCACCACCTTTGGCAGATACACTCAGGCAGCGTCTGTCAGCTTGATAGTAACGACCACGAAGTTGTGTTCGCAACAACCACAACATAATATCTAGGGCACATCCCCATTGCTGGGTGCACTTGCCTGATTGTAAACCCACTTCTGGTCTGAAGCTATTCACAGACGCTTCTTTTTAGCCGTGTCAAAGCTGCAAAAAAGTCCAGCCATTGCTTGTTAGTGTCACCACAATAACAGAATAGTCATGACAGCTTCAAGGATCACAGCTATATTCTAGCTGGTTGCCCAGGAGTGTTGGCATGAGGGCCAGGTACCCTTGCCTTGTGCAGAGGCCTAGGGAACATTTGCCTTTTTGAAGATTCAGAGTTTCCACCAGTGATCATTTGGAGGACTCAGTTCAGGCTGAAAACCTGCAGTTGGCTCATTCCTGCTCCAGGAGCAGCTGAATCATGGTGGCTTGTAGTTTACTCAGCACACAGACAGATGTGTAACAACACCTAAGCTCTTATTTTGCTATCACGGATCACACTCTCTGTTCCTTAATTTTAGAACTGAAGTTTCAACTCAATTATTAAGCATGCTAAATGAGGTCCATATTAAGCAGGTGGCATACAGCTAAGAATGTGAGGTTTGGGCTAAGAGCATTTTCCTTCTTTGCACTCATATAATTGCAGCCTGTGATATTCACAGTATTTTGGTAAATAATCTGATGTGCTTCTCCATTTGCTCTGTAAGTAGTACTCAGCTATACTGAAGCATAAATTTAATCTCTTCCATTCACATGAAGTCAGATGAGAGATTTTAGGAGCACAGATTTCTTGACACTCATGTCATGTATGAGCAACTTCACTTACATGGATATCCAGACACTGATTAGGCTGCATTAATAGCACAAAGAAGGACTTTGCAGGAGAGAAGAAATGCAAGTTAAATGGCAGGAATCACCTTGGTAGACAGGGCTATTGCCTGAAGTGGATTTGATGTGGTTAATCCACAGTAAGACTATTCATTTTAAAAGTACTTTGAGGACATGAAAGATAACAAGGGATTTTAATCCTGTATTTGTCACTGAAACAGGAATTCTCCACTTGCACTATGTCACCTTCCAGACACCAAATGGGCACACTGCAGCTATGCCAGCCAGTATGGCCAGTGCTGCTGCTTCCAGTCCTGTGCAGCCACAGAAGTTGATGGTCAACTACTGACCTCTGAAAAAACTGCTTATTTTTAGCATTTCTGATGAAAATCGCTGCTTGAAGGACTGCATCAAAACAGATCCTCCCATGACATTAGCCTTGTGTCTATTTAAAAATTGAAACAGGAACAAGCTCATAGTGTCATGTACCAGTGACAAGGGGCAAGGTCATTTCACAATGAGCTACTTTGTGCATAAACAGAATTTTAATCTCAATTAACACTTAAAGTGCATCTCTTAGTGATTAAAGTGATAAAGTTTTAATGGAAATACTAATGTCTCAGGGAGTATAAAATAATATCATTGAGCTCTTTGCTGTAAGTTCCTGCAACCTTACTGGAAGAGTTTTTTTATCATCTATCTGCAGCAATAGTCAGAGAGAAATATCAGTTTTTAAGATGAGCTTTCACCTCACTGGAATGAATTTCAAAGCAGCTTTGCAAGTTCCACTGTTTATTCCCTCAGTCCCTAAGTATAGAGCAATTATTGATTTAAGTAATTTCTTGGGAAGATAGGTCAAGTTTCAGGTTAAACTAAACCTTGTAAAAATGTAGTCTCATGCAAAAGGAGAGACAGAGAGGGATTAGTAACTTGCAATTCACTTTCTTACGGGTACATTTCCTGCGTCAGCCCTTGCTCACAATAAGCCTATGTGGTTTGTATGTAGCAAAATCCATTTAGTTCTTAGTTGTAACAGAAAATATAAATAGCACTGTAGTATGAGCACCCCATTCTCATGGAATTGAGTCTGATATCCAGAGTTTCACTGTATTATATAAACCACAAGGGAGAAGAGTTCTTGCAAGGTCCAGGAAAGGAGCTGTATTGTGGCTACAGGCTCTGTGGAGTAGCTGCTACTCCAGAGGGAAACTTCAGGCATTGGAGTCCCTTCACTATATGAAACCTCTGAGCACATATCTGAGGTCCTGCTCCATCAGCTGTGTCCTTTTAACACACTGCACCACGTCTTGCCACATTTTAAATGTGAAGATGGGGAAGTTGAAGGCTCCAGAGCCTCAGAGGTAAAAACTTCTCTTTGAACCTAATTTTTTTTCATTAAGTACATGCAGTTTTGTGACTGCAAAATATTTAGGTCTTGTTAGCTTTTGTTACAGTACATGTACTACTTGATTTCTAAAAGAAGTAATAAGAATCCTATGACCAACAGCATTACTGATACAGTTGGCTGATAAAATAATTAATGTGATATTCAAACTTACAATAAAGAGTGTCAAGACTTTGGTAGGGCTGCCCCTGGGCTGAAAAGTGCAGGCCAAATACTAAGGCTGGGAAATGGTTCTTTCTATAGGCAATTGTGAGTGAGGCCTACAGGTAAAGCAATCTCTAAAACAGCATTCATTTATATTGCCAAGGGGACAAATTCCAGTGAAAAAGAATCATTGTGGCTGTAGAGAAACTTCTCCTACAGCTTTCTCACCACTCTGAAAAACCACAGTTCTTTGTTTTCACTTCTGTCCTCAGTCTGATTTGAAAATGGATTTTGGAAGACATTCTTCTTCCTGGAAGTACTGCATTCTTTAAGCTTTCTTTTCTTTCTCAGTTAACCCTAATCCAGCAATATTAAAAGATCTTGTTCGCTTATCTTTCTTCTGTCTTTATATCTTAGATATAAAAAAGTATTTGTCTGAAGAAGACAAGTTGCCTCACCCACTACTGTTATCCTTTCAGAAGCCAAAATAGTCCCACCATTAAGGCAAATCATTTGTAGTTCAGATGGCTGAAGGGAAGAAGTAAGTCAGCATCTGCAGACAAGCAGAGACTCCCTGAGATAGTAATAGGGGATTCAAGGATGGCTGCCTCCACAATTTCAACCACCTCTTTCTGCACCAGATATATCCAAGAGGGCAAAGCTACATCTGACAGCTGGCAAAAATGTACTTAACGTATTTATGTGTCTGAAGTCATGCTTCGTGTACTTGCTAGTCCCCAGAGTAGGGAATTATAGGCAAATATCAAAATATTAAACTGTCTACTAAAAAAGGATGTTGAGTCAGGCTCCAGCCAGTATTTGGAACTGTTAAATTATGGAGCAGCACTAGTGTTATCTGCTGACACTTCATTCCCAGAAAAACTTACTTAAGTAGTAATGCTGTGAAACAAATTCAGGTCAGGGTGACTAGAGACTTGCAGTTGTGCACGAAGGAAATATAGGTGAAATGTGTGGTGCCAGCTCCCATGAGTCTGTGGCAGTAGTGGTGAAGGGCACTAGTGTCACCAGAGGTAGCTCTGAATATAAATTAAATCCATCTGACAGAGACAATAACATTGGAAAGCCTAGCAAGGTAGGAACGGAGAAGCCCCCATCAGCCACACCACCTCTTCTGGCCACCTGCAGAGAGAACCTGGCAGCGTATTAATCTGCTGCAAAGTCAGATCCAGCCCACACAGAGTTTCTTTTTATAACCAGCTATAATCCAGGTCGCCCACTTCCTACTAACAGTTTCAGCTTCCTTCTCCCACTTCCCATCCCAACCCTTTTCTTTTTTTTTCCCTTTTTTTTTCTTTTTTTTTTTTCTGATTGTTTGTTTGTCCGGTTTTGCTCCAGACTGAAAGGTGTTGTATTGCCACAGATTCAGCTCAGGATCGAAGCAGAGGCCATCACACTCTGCCGTTTGTGCCATGTGCTCAGAGGAGCTCCACAAAGATAAGGGAGCATGACTGATATGATGACAAAAAAATCAACATCAGATCTAACAAGCCTCTGGGAATGGGAAGTAATTGGAGATAGACACTTTAAAAGGTTGTCTGCAGGCTTGAAACATGCTGCACTTTTTGATTCCTGAGAGTTCATCTCATGAACATTTTGAATTATACCCAGTTTATGTGTCACTGTATTCTCACAGCCTAGTAAGTCTGTGAATCCATGAATTTAGGATATATTCAGAATGAACTTTCAGAAGCATCCCTATTGCTTGTCTTCTAGAAAGTAAATAATTTAGACAATTAAGGATGGCTTTGATATATTGTTTCACAGAGAATGTGATACAGCTGGGCAGGAAAGCCAGACCACAAAGGAGGTAACCCAAAAACACATTCATGGGTATAGAGGTGCTTAAAACCCACTGATTTTAAGGGATATCAAAGTACAGACTTAATATTCCAGTCTAGTTTGATGCTGTGCCATTGATGGTAAAAGACATAGCTGTAATGTCGTTCATCCACTCTGCTTTTCTTCCAAACAAATGCAGCAGATGCACTTCCCAGCCTATGGTCCACTCCTGGTTTTGGACAGGGAGCTGCTAAACTACTCCAGAACCTTTTGCAAACCTTAGTGCTGTAAAAGATCAGCTGTTTGGCTCTACAACACACTGGTCTGAATGAGCAGCAACCAAGATATATAACTTTTCAAAGTAGTACTGCTTTTGTTCATTTAGTGGGCTAAGTAGTTAAGTGACAAGGGGTTAAAAGTTACAGAGGATTTCCTGACATGATGAGAAGAGAACCCTAGCTTAAAGATTTCTGAGAAATGGATCGATTGCAGTCTTAGACCATGTGTGAAAATAACCAGAAATAATTTTCCGTGTCCTACAGTGCAACTCACCAACCAAACCCCAGAGATACACACACAGTTTATAAAGAATGAGGAAATAAACCCTTCAGGTTTCACACTATCAGAGCACCCACTGGATATTTGCTTGATCTTATTTATTGGCACTTTGTGAAATGCAGTTTGGAATCTGAGCCCCACAGCTTTCAGCAAGACCTACTCATACAGGACCTTAAACACTAGTTTTGCTTTGAGCATTAGGGAATTCAGCATCAGTATTTCAGGGATGCAGATTGTCTTCTAGGCGTCAAAGGTTTCCTGAGTTAATATATGAATTCTGCAAGCAATGGCGTTTTATTCATGTTTATTAAAATCAGACCTGCAAAGTACTTTCTGAACTGGGATCACTTTCACAGCCTAATGAGCCAAAGAGCACGTGTTCAGGACTTGTGTTGCTTTGGGCCCTATCAAGTTTAGAATTTATAGATGTACAGCTCCTGAAGGACTACTGCCAGAGATCAATATATATCAGACGACAGACTATTTTTGAGCTATTTCTTAGTTTTTAAACATAAGAACTAAATGAAAGGTAATGACCCAAAGCCCCTCACACATCTCTAACCAGTCTCCAAACTCCTTTACTCCAGAAGAGACACTGGCAGTAAATAGTCTGTTCTGACCATTTTGTCTGTTGTACAATAGCACTACACTGAGTCACTGCAAGAGAGGACAGGATTTTGTTGCTGCCATGCAGACTGTCAATCATGCTATGAGGTCATATAGAACAGATTTCCTGCCACCTCACATCTTGTACACACCTTCCCTAAATGCAAAGTACTAGCTGAAGTTGGTATTTCTGTGCTCCCAGTAGAAATTGTTTTGCAGCCCACATTTTTCCTATAAACCTGGTTATTTTAACTGTTACAATTTTTACATGCACTCATAATAAAAGAAATAATAACAATGAAGGGTTGATTCATGCTGCACAAAAATTAAATTATAGGTGAATTTAAAAAAGTTATTTACTTCTAATACCATTATTTCCTTTAAATCAGTATTTCTTGTAGTATCATATGCAACTATTCTCTAATGTGAGATTGAATGTTGTCTTCAGCTATGAAAACAGCAACCTAACAAATCAAGCTCCTAAACAGACTGGGAAATGTGTACACTTACAGGAAAGATCCAAGCAAGTAAGCCACAGAACTGCTTACAGTGATATAAGATTTCCATTTATAGAAGTAAAATTTCCTTTGATGACTTTCACAGAATTATTTCTTTGCTCACAAGTGGTAAAAAGCACATTTAAGAACTCCAAAATGTTTATTCTTCTTGCCATATGGAAACAGATGAGCTCATTGGAAGCTTACATGATTTCAGGTCCTAGCTGTAGAACTGTTGTATTATTAAAGAGTTGTTTGAGATCTTTGTGCATTAGGCAATATTACTTTTGAAAGAAAGAAGATGATGAAGAGCCTTACTTGTTATATGAAACTAAAGGATGTTAGAAACTGAGAGTGGAAAAACCTGTTGGTTTTATTTCAAGCATTCCAAAATTTATACAATGAAGTTGAGAGGCAAATACTGACTAGTTTTTCATGGATTTCTCAATTTAACACAAGGTGAAAACACTGACTCATTGAGGAAACTGAAACCTCATTACAGTTAACATCCCTGACCCCTCTGTGGTGGCCATCTTGCAACAAACCTGCTACCGAACCTGAAACAAGCAGTCCTCAGTCTTTGTGTAGACTGCTACAAGCCTGTTTTCCACTTACAACATTTTAGCACTAATTTAATTCTTACCTAATTTAATTCTTATCTAAGCTCATGCAATAGGATTATATGAAATATAACTGTGAGAAAAATGTAGTTTCAGACCTGTGGAAAGGGAGAGTGATGCTAGGAGACTCAGTACTCCAGGGAATTAAGACATGGATTGGCATTCGACTCAAGCGAAGTGCTGGCATGATTATATTTTCTTTAGCCAAAGAGTTTCTCACATCCACTGTTACAAGACTGATTTGGTTCAAATTCTAATGTGTCTAACCATCAGAAATTAAAGTAGAGCTGCTGTTAGACCTTGCTGCAGCTTTTGCTTTACTATCAGTTTGGTTAGGAGTGAATAGAAGACACAGGTTCCCCCAGTATCTCATCAATAGGTGGAGACTTGACTATCTCTGCAGATCCTACTCACAACCACACTGCACTGTATTTGTGGCAAGGTATAAGATTTTTTCTCTGCCTGTTTACAAAGCTTTATTTTAAACCTTTCAATAAATCCACAGGAAGGCCTTAGTTATTCCAGCTCACACATACAGTAGCAGTCTGTGGCACTGTCACATCATGTATCTTGTAGCATGCAGTGTTTCATTTTTGTGTTTTCCTAGGAAAGGATCAGTATATTTATGAGTGGGTTTGACAACTCTCGAGTTTACCTGGACATAACATTTATTATGCTTTAGTAACTTGTTCTCGTTAGCCCGTCCAAGTCCTCCCACCCATGTTGTAGCTGCCTTTGTATTCATTTGCCAAATTTCCACAGTACTTCTGTAATTCCAGACTCCTCAATCCCCCTGGGTACCATCACACTAATGTCAAGCTCAGACTTCAGTTTTCTACATTTACAGCTGGCATTTAACCATTTCCCTGCTACCTCATCAGTCTCTGACCTCCTGCCATCCCCTACAAGCCATACTCCACTTCTTCCAGTGCTGCTGCTGTTGAGACTCACACTGACCCCTTGCAACTCTCTCCCACTGCAGCACCCCAGTCTGATCCTAGGTAGCTCCTCCTGCCAGATGCCTAGTTACAACTCCATAAAAACATTGAAAAACCATGTTCCACGTAATTGTTGATTATTTGTCCATAAAATTTGTTTCTAAATATTTTAAAAACAGTTATTTTTTTATATTACATATAAACACCACTATACTCAATGGCAGAAAAAGAAGGATGTAGAAATACATGATCTGCATGAAGGAGTACACATTATAAAGTAACATTGAATTTATAATAGCAATGAGAGAGACAGTGAGAGATGACATCTTACTGGACTGACCAATGAAGCTGGAAAAGGAAACAATCTTTCCAAGCACACAGGCCCTCAGTACATACAGAATTTAACTTCATGAGGTTAATCCACCAAACCCTCTGAAAGAAAAGACTGGGAGACAGCAGGGATGGGAAAACTCAGTAAAGAGATAACTGCAAATGTGTTTCTGCACTGTTTCTGTATGTGGACTATTTATGGAGCTACATGAAAGATTGCTAAATGTAAATGTACCCTCCAACAGGATCTATTAAAAGAATTTCATTCTGAATTCTAGCTCTTAGTAAAATGGTCAGAGCATTGCCTTTCCAAGAAAACATTCAAGACAGGTAAGTTCTTCAGAAGTGCTGGCACTTCGGAAGGCTCCCAGAAGAGCTGAGAGGCCACCACCACCACAGTGCTCTCCAAGTTGGGATGCGGGTAGGCTGCATGTGAACCAGCCTCCAGTGCCAGTGAAACCAGCCAGACAGATTCACAGACCACATCTAGTGCATTTGCTGCAGGGTAGGTACTAAATGCTGTGATCCCAAAATCCCTTACACACTTACAGACCAGTAAATCATGATATTTTTCAGAGAAACGTATATAATCAACCTGCTGAGTGAGCCTGTCCAAAACCAGCTGAGGTCAACAGAAAGATACCTTTCTGACCACAGGTCTATTAAATTACACCTCTTCTCAAGTCAAATCAGAAAGGCAAAAAACCACCAACCACTTTGCTTTATGTAGCTTTTCTTCTCTCAAGAATTAGAAGGGTGAAAATCACTCACTTCAGGGGCAGGACTAGGAAGTGCTCTGATGCCCAGCCAGGACTCAACTACACACTTGTAAATAAATAAGCATTGTATGCATTTTTCTTCTTCAAATGTTTAGTAATGAACTGGAAAGAGGAAAATGGAAATCACAAATTTGTTTCACCTTAAACCTTTTCGTTATGTGTACTCTAGCTACTGGTTATTTTCCAATATAAAGCTGTGATCATGAAGACATGCATGGATGAAATTTCAGATTTTTTTTCTCTTTTTTGATTATACCACCTTGACTATATCTAAGCACTAATAATCCAGCTTCCCACATTTCCTCTGATATTAACATGATACATCCCAGGTGACATAGTGAGAAGTTAGCAAAGTTGGCTTGACAGGAGAAGACATAAAAATAAATGTTTGGATTTAAAAAAATATGTAAATATGGCATATAATTCAGGAAACATCAAAAGGGACTTTAAAGAAAGGGAGAAACACCTGGAATTGCTGTTAATTACAGAAGCCACACTCCCTGTGAGCCTCAGACATGTCAGCTCTCAGCATCGTCTATGCAGCATGCTGTACTTCTCCAAGAGCTATTAAATCCTTTGTGGAGAAAGTAGTTGGAGTTGGGTCTTATCTGTGTTGCAGCCACACCTAGAAGGCCAAGAGGCCTTGGCACAGGCCCTGTGCCAGGGAAAAGATCTCCTGGCCTGAGCTCTCAAGAGGTTAGTTTGGTGGAGAATGATGGCAAACAGAACAGAATCAGTAAGTGAAAAATTACTTTCCTGTTTTATGCTTCCTAGCATGACTATTCAGCATTTTCTTATTTCAGCTGCTTCTAAATCCCATAATAAATGAAGTTTTAGTGAACTGAAAGCCTTTAATTTTCAGAGAGGTGCTTCTCTCTATTCTGTTGTCTTGTTTGGCCTTTTGGGTAAGGTACAATTTAGGTAAAATGGCTTAAATATTCAAGAGCCACATTTCTTCCTCTTCTGACCCTTTTCTCTCCCTAGGGCTGTCTGTGCCTGCCATACAAATGTACATATCTCTATCCTAATGAACTAAAACCATCCCTTCTCATAACTGAGCAGGACATTCTTAGCTGTAATCAATTTTACTCAACATCGTGGAAAACCATATATACTGTTCCACTGTTTCTCCAGAAAACAGTAAGCACTAATGCACTTCTAGAAGAGATGAGCTATTACTCAAGCCTAAGTAAGTCACCACAGCTCCATAACCATTTAAAAAATAAAAAAACTTTCAAAAAAGCCACAGCAAGTGCTGCTGCTGCAGCAGAGATGAGCAGTCCTGGCCCCAAAAGCAGGCTAATCTACCGCCAAAGTCGAGACAGCCCTTCTTCCTTGCAAACAATAACAAGCACACACTTCTCCAAGTGGTTTAGCCACTGATGAAGGTCAAAATCCTGATATGGGAGGAGCAGGCTTTCCAGTGGCTGTAAGAAACACCACGGCATTCTCCTAACTATCTGCCACATACTGCTTTATTAAGCTATATAACTATTCTTATGCTCTGTGTCAGGCTTGCTTTTGCACAGCTGGTCTTCATACCCAGCAAATGGTCAAGCCAGATGTTTGTGGTAGACACACACCAAACAGCACATTAAGCTCATCTTTAACCCCTGGGAAGAACTGTTTCTTGTTACCCCAGGGCTAAAGGCTGGGAAACAGATTTCATCAGTTT
Source organism: Pezoporus wallicus (assembly GCF_028554395.1). Lineage (NCBI taxonomy): Eukaryota > Metazoa > Chordata > Aves > Psittaciformes > Psittacidae > Pezoporus > Pezoporus wallicus. The sequence continues at coordinate 35,392 of NW_026637305.1, forward strand.
CCAGGTGCTGGACCTTCACTGTGCATGACAGTTTGCAGGTAAAGATTGCCTCCACACCTTGGGACTTCTTGGAAGCTCAGGAAGATACACTGCAATGCTGAGACTGATAACATTCACATCACCTGAAGACTTACTCTATTGCATGTGATTTATAATTTATCTCTACCCCCAGATAGGAAGCACAGTACAGCAAACTATCAGATAAAGCTTTTCAGCCTATCTGCTTCTCTGCTTCAATTATTGCATGGATTTATCATCTTGAGCTAGAAGACAGATAACTTTGTGACCTTTTTAATCTTGTCTCTTTAGAAGAGGTTGCCAATCACAGTGCATACACTAACCAGAGCTCTAAGTCATACAAACCCAAAAAATCAATTTCTAATTATAAATCCTGACAAAGTTTTGTTGTGTCTCAATTCCAGCCAAAAGGTATTTCCCACATCTCAGTTTTACAGAAATGCCTTCATGGAAATATGACACAAAGAGTACATAGTGCCTGGGAAGTCTGGTTCTATGCAACAAAGGAGACTACTTCCTCAGTGCCGTCTTATCTGACAGGGCTCTAAAATACCTTAATAGACAGGTACTGTTAATAAAAAGTGGATCATTAATATCCAGCAAAAAGACATGTTGACAGCATTTCATGAAAGCTTCTTCATGAGAGTAACCTTTCTATTGATCTAGGGGTTTTTTTATTCTCAGACCTTTAAGAGTGACTTTGTAACATTTATAATATCACTAATATGCTTAATATTTGGAAAGCGTGAGGACAACTTCTCAAACCTGCTGAGATAAATTGAAGGATAAATGCCTATACTAAAGAGATTTCTTTCAAGTTAAAAAAAAAATCATAAAAATCCAGTGTTATTTTGTTAGTACTTAAGTGCTACTTTACTTTGTACGTAATCTATAAGGGGAAGGGGAAAAAAAGGAAAAGAAAAAAAAGGGAGATTAATTAAAAAAGGAAAGGTAAGAAGAAATAAAATAAAAATTTTTAAAAAATTAAAGAAAATCTAAAGCAACGGCTTTTTTGGCTTCATTTGAGTTGTGAGACCATAGAGTTATATATAAGAGAGGATATTTTGCTGTGGCCTTATTTATAAATTATTACTTCTCCCACTTATCTCCATGATTTTCTCTTCAAATTACCAAGAACACCACTTTCTTAAAATATTTATTCAAAATCAAATATTTACCATTAAATCCATTACAGATGTTAATATCAAGCAGCAGCTATTGATTATCATGATGTTTCCTAGAAATTCATGTATTTTAACACTTAAGATACCAAAGCAGATAAACACTGGTAATAAAGTATTTGAGGCTTGCATGGAAAAAAAAAGTAAAATATATATAGAAAAGCACATATAAGTGAGATGTAGACCTGTGATTTATTTTTAGGCAGTACAGTTAGTGCTGCAGCTTCTGAAAGCCGTTACAGTTAAATTAGTGCTGCAGCTTCTGAGAGGCGCAAACAGGAATGGTGTCTGTCTAAAGCACACAAACTTATTGAAAAGAATTGTTATGGCTTACCCCTGTTTCAAAAGCTACTAACTAAGTTTTTCTAATTTTCCCTTTCATCATTTTAATGATTCAAGCAGTTATTGGTCCTGAAAGCAGGTTAGCTCAAGTGGGAAGACGCTTGGAAAGTTGGAATGCAGCAAAGCTGAAAAACAAGAAAATTGTTTTTGCTGGACTTGCCAAGTCTGTAACTTACTTACCAAATCTGTAGAATTTCATAGAATCACAGACTGGTTTGGGTTGGAAAGGGCCTTAAAGCTCATCCAGTTTCAACCCACTGCCACAGGCAGGGACACCTTCCACTAGACCAGGTTGCTCCAAGCCCCATCCAACCTGGCCTTGAACACTGCCAGGGATGGGGCAGCTACAACTTCTCTGGGGAACCTGTGCCATCACTTCACCACCCACACAGGGACGAACTTCTTAATGTCTAATCTAAATCTCCCCTCTGTCAGTTTAAAACCATTCCCTTTTCTTCTGTCACTAAAGACCTTTGTAAAAAGCCCCATTGAAGATTTCTTGTAGGCTCCCTTTAGGTACTAGAAGGCTATTTTAAGGTCTCCCCAGAGCCTTCTCTTCTCCGAAGTGAAGATTCCACAGCAGCAATGCTGTGAGCTCAGGACTGATGCACAGAGCGCACGATTCCAATGCATTGACTGCGTGCACAGCCTGTCTGTTTGCATCACACCGTGTGCCGATAGAGCGGCGAGGAAAAAGCAGTAATGGGGGAAGCTGTCAGCCCGGATTACTGCCAAGGTCTTCAGCCTGATGTGATCGCATCTGACATTGCCACAGGCAACCTGCCTCCATTTATAGTCAGCTCCACCATTAAAATTGCTGTTGATAATTTCAGAGTAAAAAGTTCAAATGATTGAGCATTCAACTCAGAAAAAGAGGGCTTTTTGGTGCATCATTAATAATGCAAGCATTTAGACACTTTGTCTTAAGAGATATGCTTGTTTGAAGAGCATGGGGAGGGAGCTTTCCATGCATCCATTTTAAACTGACACATCTCTTTTTGAAAGACGGAGACCCACTGCTTTTCCCTAATGAAGTATAACTGTGACTCCTCACAGAGAAATTAAAAGATGGATGTGGTGCTAGGAGGTTCATTTTACAAACTGCTGCGCTTTATTAACTGCAGACTGCTGTGTAATTACACCTCGAAACATTAGGAGGTGTTTTGAGTGAAGTAGTTCAAATTACCTAAAGAATATCAAGTTCATAAATGCAAGAAGACTGTTTACAAAAATAGCAAAACACCCTTGAACTTGCCTAAAATTAATTAATTAGATAAATAAATAAATAAATAGAATTGGGCAACTTTTGAGAAACAAAAAGTACATTCTTATTTCTGAAATACTAGGGAAGCATCTTGAATTTTCCTAAGTTACTCAAAGATTGTTTCCTGACTGCCATTCTTGCACAATATGTTTGATTACAAACCAAACTCTATCTGTAAGACTACAGTTCCTTAAAAAAAAAAAAAAAGAAGAATTAAGAGAGAATCAGTTATTTTTCCTGTACTGCAGTCATGGCTGATATACATAGGGGAAATGCAGCTCTTTATAATGCAAGAGCATAAGACACGGCATATATAATTGTGATGAATACAGATAGACAAGAAAATGTCTTTCTGTGACAAATACTACATTCAGCTCAAGCAGAAAGTGTGCTGCTCAGCACGAAGACCTATTAAGAACCTTATAGATTTCTGATGGCAGTAGCTTAAAACTAAATTTTATAGCAATTTCTCCTACATCACCTTTTTACTAGCTTGCAGCAATCCATCAAATGATTTTGACTTTCCATAAAATAACAACAATCAGAAGGAAAAAGGGCAATTTAGGGAGCTATGGCATGCTCCCATGCTCCTTACACAGATGGTGTTTTTCAGTTTCCCTTTGCTGCTTGCTTTTTTTTTTTTTAACTAGCATTTGAAACTAAGACAGAACAGAACTCATCCAAGAAGGGGCAAGTACAAAACCTAAGGACTTGAATGAAAGCCTCACAGTTACAGTAATTCAGTAATAGCTGCACAGAACCACCACAGCAAATGCACATTCAAACTGTTAAAACAACAATGAACAGTTTTTTAAAGAGGTGGGTGGGTGTATGTCTATCTAATCTAATTATGTGTTTCCCTCCTATCCTCATCACATGCAGTTAACCAGCTAATTTCTTTCCATTTTTCACATTAGTCCCTCAAAACATTCTTATGTAACCCAAACCACTGAATCTTAGAGCAAGTATTCACTGATCAGTTTATTGAAATGGATCAGGTCTCTTTTTCTCTTACCAAACCATAAATACCTTGTAACCTCAAAGGTGACAGTGAAGAATGCTGTGAGCTCTAAGAGGTGTGTATTCTCCAAGTGTGAAGAAGCAGTAGAGATGATATAAAGAAATCTAGAGTGCTTATTCTTACCAAAAATTGTTTAATTTCATAGGTAAATAACATGGATTTTTATGTAGTCATAGGTCCTGGCAGCTTAGTCATGACCAAGGTCCCACAGTATACTGAATCATGAGAAAGACCTCATACCTCTGCATATAAATGGTTTGTGAGAGGAAGGAAAGATAGAAAATAAGAGGGACTGTATGATGCCCACTGGGGGATAAGCAGAGAGAACAGCAGGAGCATAATCTAGTCCAATGTCTGGGAAAATACTACAATTCATCCTTTGCTGTATAAAAATTTAGGTCTTTCATATCTGCAGTGTGTGTATTCCAGAAAAAGATGAATTACAATAATGTGTAGCTTATAATTGGTTTTATTACCTCTATTAGTTTACTTCCAGCACGAGAGATGCAATTTTAATGTACAGATCACTGTAAAAAGAGGAGTGCATTCATTCACCAGTAGTTAATAACAGAAAAGCTTTGTTTTCCACCTCACAGAAAGCTACTGCAGACTCACTGCAAATGTAAATATCTATTTTTGTTATCTGTATTGTCATATGACTTGACATATGTATTTAGTAAAAGGTATTCTTCCCATGCCTCTGGAAACTGCTTCCATCCCATCTGCTTCATTCCCAAATACTTAAATCTGCTTTGTCTTTAGCATCAACTCAAAATGAATAACATATATCCTTTGTTTGTTGATATGGCTGTCAGCCATTTACTACTTCCTACTCCATCTGTCTCTTCCCAGCTGTTCAATCCCAGCACTTCTTTCCAACCTTGGTGTTCATCAATGGTACTAACAGTATGAAGCATTACATGGAACCCTTTCTTAATATGCATTAACAAAGACTGGGGGTGAGAAGTACATGATTGTCAAGGATCAGGTTAGAGATTTACAGAAGCAAGCTGGACATGTATAAGTCCAGGGGACTGGACAGGCTGCATCCAAGACTGGTGATAGCAAGGCAAATAACTATCACATCTGAAAAGCTATGGCAAACCATCTTCAATAAAAGGCAAAGGGAAGTACTAGTGGATCAGTCTAACCTCACTTCCTTGAGAAAATTGTGGAGCAAGTCCCCACAGAAGCCACTGACAAGTATTATCAAAGGACAAGACAATAGGAAGGAACAGCATGGATTTACCAAGAGAAACTGTTCTTGACGAGTTCAGCTAACTGCTGTGGAATGACTGGTTCCATAGGCAAGACCAGTGCATGTAATTTTTTCTTGTTAGCAAGGCTTTTGACAAGATCCGCCAAAGATTCCCAGTAGTCAAACTGGGACAAGTGAACTGGATGAACAGACTAAAAACGGGTTGAAAAACAGCAGGACCATTGGGCTCAAGCAATAGCAGTCATTGGTTAAAAATCTAACTTTCCTCTTCAGAGGTAGAGTTTCTCAGGGCATGGTATCAGAGATAATATTGCCTGGTGTCTTTATCAAACAGAGATGATGGGGTGGGAGTCATCTTCAACAAGTTTGCAAGTGGCACTGAGTTAGGGTGGGAGCAGCTGATGCTCAGGAAGGTTCTGCTGCTCTTCACAGGGACCTCAAACACTGCACTAATGGGCTGACAAGGACCTCATGAAGCTCTGCAAGAAGAAATGAGATGTCCTGCACCTGGAATGGGACAACCCCATGCATCAGTACAGGCTGGGATGGCTCTGCAGGAAACACCTGGGAGCTGGCGTTGGCAATGGGCTGAGCAAGAGCCAGAGAAGCCATCTCTTCCAGATTTCTTATTTTTTTTTTAACTACCAACCTTTTCATATCACAAAAGGTTCATCCTGAAGTTTCTTCAAGGAAGAGAATTAAAACGTACCTTAAAAGGAACAGACGCTTTGAGTGGGGTAGCAAATAAGTGCACTAAGTGCACAGAGTCCATTTTGGATAATGAAAAGAGCTCTAAGCAGTCACATAAAGGGGAATTTTACTGTGCTAATAAGGTATCATCTAGAGAAAAAAAAAAAATCAAAACTTCTGTTTGATTTTAAACACAAATCTTCTGGGAATGACGCAATTAAATGCCACTAAAAGTGATATGCATTTTCAGCTTTCAATGGGAAAAATAGAATTCCAAGAACACATAAAATCAAGCAGCTTTAGAATTTTTACAGACACACATGCATGTAGGTGAGGAGTGGTGGGACAGATACCCAACTTTTAGGCCAATGTTTCTCTATCTGTGACCCACAAAACATCAGAAAAGGCTATATGATGATTGTAAAACCAAATAAAAACCAGATGTATGCCTCTTTCCACATACAAACTTGCTATGGAATTAAATATGGGGAAATAATTATAAAGCTTAAGCATTTAAAGTTTTATTTCATCTGGTTGTAAATTACAAGTATTACAGCACTGTTGCTTCAGTTAGCTTATTCTTTTTTTCCCCAGATGTTTTTGGTGCTTGTTAAGACAAATGTAAACCTTCAGAGGGAGCTGGGTCAACTAAAATAGAGCTTAAAAGGCACTTAAAATGTTTTTATTGCTTTGTCCTCTTCTCAGATAAGAAATGCGTACCCTAAAGATCTTTGTGAAGGGGAATGTCAATGTAGTCATTCCAGAAAATTTCTAGGAAGAAATTTCATCTTGAAAAACTGAAATATGACCATCACTACAGCTAGAAAAGGCTCAACTGAGGCTTGAAAAGGCAGTAGAAATTATGTGAAACTACTGAGAGCACTTGTGAAACAGCTTCAGAGACAGGTCCTAGATACCAACAGCAGATGGGAAACAGAGGATGCTAATTTTAACAGGAATTGACAGAGTTCTTGACACCTTTGGAAATTTAGTATTTAGTCTATCTAGAACACTGAAAAGCCCTCATCTGGTATTTCTATACAGCTGGGACCAGGAAGAATAGGTAATGAATAAGAGTAATGTGGAAGAATTGAGCCATCATCAATTCTGCAATGGAAAACTCACATTTCCTTCACTTGTTTCATAGCTCTGAAATTTTGACAAAAAGGCTTGAAAGGAACGAAACAAAATCCAAGTCAATGATTAAAGTGACCTACTTGATATCATTTTCTCAAGGCCAAATTTTGCACACATTATACTTTGCATGTATCTATTTTTGATGATTCTCCTTCCAAAAGGGTTGGGGAAAATTAGTAACTACAGACAAACTCACTTCAAGCATTTATAGATTCAGCACTAGGAAATGACTGAAAGCAGGAAACTTCCTCTGATGGAAAGTTACTACAGGCATAATACCACCCTTAGCTCTGAAAGTGCTAACATCATCTGCAATACAATAAGAAAAAAAAAGGAGACAAATTCTATATACTTTTTTTTCTCTTTAGTGGCCATATTAAAATAAGAAAATTCCAGTCTCATACTGGTAATTCTCAAGTTCTTTGCCAAAATGGGACAACCTAAAATTTCATGTTCTGATAACTTTCTTTACAAGTCTGAAATGCTGTGTTTATGTTGATACCATTGGTATCTTTCCACTTTCCCTTTTGAAAAACCAGGTTTGGTACATACATGGAAAATACTATAAAACACAATAAAACAAAATGGCTTACTTCTGAATTACTTTTAAAACCTGCAGGCTTTGTTCTGAATTCTGATTTTGTGGATACTCCTAGAGAAAACTCAGCCCAATACCTGCATTTATTTACTTTGCGAAAGACTGGCTTCTCTTAGCACTGGGTTCTTAAGAGCACATTATTTAAGATTCTCCAGCCTATTCTGCGCTCCTTCCAGCTACCATTCCAGAAACACATGTGCATCCCATAGTCCTGAGTGGCTATTTCTAATGCCACTGGAGATGTTCTGTGAGGGCAAATAAATCCGCACCTCAATGCTGGAGGGGGGAACGGATGAGGAATTGTCACATAAGCCTAGGACTAGAATTATTAATGCTTAGACTATTCTAGATAAGGATAAGCAGATGAGTAGTTTTCTATTAGACTGTTAATAACTAATCTTTTCAGGGAAAATCCCTGAGTTTTGGACATTATTACTTATATAATCTCTTTAAATATTTATTGAGAAATAAATAGGTTTTACATATCCCTATGGTGTCAATCTAAATATAACGTTGATTGACATAGATACTTAAGCAAATTATGCTGAGTTGAGCAGAAAACTACAATTACTCAGTTCTATTTGCTAATCACCACCCTATATTTATTGAAGTGGCTAGAAAGATTGTGTCACTTGATTTCTTGCCTTTATGAAAATTACTTTGAAACTTTGACTTCTTCAGTTATTTTTATTGCATATCACAGGGCTGGTCACCTTTTTCCCCACAGAAAAATGAAAAGTCCTAATTATTTTTTCACTATTTAATTTAGTGGTTTTTACTAAGGACAAAACAATGAACCTGGTAACAGTAAATGCATTGAGCCTTCCCTCACTGGAGGCAATTTGGAGCTGTGCCTGAGGCCAGCTGTGCTAGACATCCTTGGGGTCTTTATGAAGGGGCTGGCAGAAGGCTGAGGTCTACACATGAGCCAGGAAAAGAGCTAAAGTCTAACAGTACAGAATCCTTGACATTCATTTATGACCCAGGTACGCATTAAAAGGTTTTTGTTGGTTTTCACCATTCAATGTAGGAAAAAAACCCAAACTTATTTCAGCAGCATAGCAATAATAAGCAAAGCTGACTAGTTTTTCTAAAGAGTAAAGTAACTTAAGCTTTGAGTCAGGGTTGGTCTGTTTGGCTTACTGATCTAAGGCACTTTGAGTACCTGAGCTTTGTCATAGTGTATATAAATAGTAAATGGAAGAATCCATTTACTATTTGTAGTATATTTGAAACCTAAAGAAGTAAATAAAAGACACTTCACCAGGAGGCCAACAGGAGTGATATAATTATCACAACTATTAGTCACGCTTATGTCCTTGCTCTAGATATTCCCACATACTCTGTGGAACATTTCACTTTCCAAAGCTGCAAAAGAACAAGAACAGAAACAAGAGATGGTATTCCAGGCACAGAGTGACCTTTTCAAGAGCAACAGCATATGTCCTCAAATCTAAGTTGTCCAGTTTGCTGAAATTTCATTTTTAAGTCAGCTCACAGGATGAATTATGTCTTCTGGTAAAATAGGAAACAGAAGTCTGACAGCTGACTGCTATCTTAAATTTCATGGAAAATAGCAGAAGGCTCATGGCCTAGGGTATATTCATCTTACAGCAAAAGTCTTTTGTTGTAGGACTAAGATTTGCCCAGAAGAAAAAAAAAAAAAACAAAACTCACAGGTGCATTTTCATATGAAATAAATGGAGTGCTTTCCAAACATACAAAAAGTCCTAATGATACATTCAAAACATTTTTGGCAACAAGTATTACTGAAATGTAAAGCCTGATGGATACCCTTTCCTTGGAAAAGGGCTCTTTCTTTTTATCTTTCCATCCATTCATTCATCAGCCAATTTGTATTCCTAAAATATCTTCATAATACCAACATGCTGTTGAATCATTAAACTACCAACAATTTCCTCCAATTTCAGATAGTCATTTGAGAAAAGCTTCAGGAACAGGGAGGGTAAATAATCTCATTAAGTAAACCAGAAACCTAAATGTGACCTTTAATAAGAAGCTTCCTTTGCTTGGTCCAATCTCCTGTCTCTAGGTCATGTACTGGAAGCTTCATCCAAGTGGAAACTGAACTGAGTCCAGGTACTGAAGTGTTGCATCACTTGGAGAGACACATTCCTGCAGGACATTAGCCTCTTTCCTATCCAGTCTTATAATCCCTTCTTTCAGCTGGTAGGAATGAATACTCAGCTTTATTACTTTTCCATCAAATTGCTCATTTCTGCTAGTTTTTGCAATTGCACAAAAAAAACAAACCAAAACCAAAACAAAAAAAAAACAAACAAACAAACAAAAAAACAAAAAAAAACCACACAACCAAAAAAACAAAACGAAATTCACCCAGTATTTCAGAAATTCCAGGGTATGGAGAGAGAAAACTAACAGCTTCCAAGGCACCAGTCTGCCTGTCTTTGGTACACACTACTGTATCTGTTAGGTCAGTAGAGTCAATTTAATGTTGTTATATCAGGTGAGAAAAACATGAATGGGTAGTGGCCTCTCCATTGTTATCAATCTTTCCTGAAATTAAGGCTTAAAAACGTAACATTTTTTACTAAAAGTAGCATTTCTGACTTTCTCCTTTTCTGTCTTCCCAGCCAATGTTTACAACTTTGACATTTCCCACTGGAGGAGGGGCCTCTCAGAGACAGGCACCAAATACCTGCTCCCCTTAAAGCTGATCATCATTGGATGTCGCTTTTTCTTTATCTCAAAGATACTGCTGGAAAACTTAAAAGCTCCAGAAAGGAATTTCAAAAGTCACTGATAAACTTTGTGCCACATTGTCACTTCTTTCCTGCTATGCCTGTAGGAATTAAGGAGCACATTGAGATTCCATCAGCATGGAGTATCTTGATGACTTACTTACAGAATGTGTTTCAACAAAAGAAACTCAAGGCCAAAGGGAAGAAGGCTGTAAATGACAACGTAAAAAAAGAGCAAACACCCTAAATACTTGGAAAAAGAAAACAGGAAGAGGAGAACACTGCACACCTAACAGAATTAAGGACAAGGACAAAGAGAACGTAGAGGGTAGCTTTACTGTCAAGCAACTAAGAAACTGCTAAAGAGAACTTCCATTGAGGAAAGACAGGAAGAGATCTGCTTCCACTGCCCTACCACCAGCCCATTTTAAGAGTTCATTCGTATTGGCACATGAACAATAAAGAGAAACTACTTGCATCTACATCCTATTCTAACCTTTATTTTTTTAAAAGCAATTAATGTAAGACTAGTATTATTTTATTTCCTATAACTTTATAAAACTGTTAAACAATACCACACAAATAACAAATGCAGGTTGCTTGTCTTGTGGCTTATAATCATGTGTGGAAGTTACTGTCCATATATTTTTGCATCTTAGAAAGACAGTCTTTAAGAGTCTTTAAATACTTTAAGTCAAATACAGGCAGAAAATCAAATTTGCATGGGATAATTTAATTCTACAGAGCTTGCTCTGATCTTTTTTCTTCAGCACAAAATTAGCTAAAGTGACCTTAAGTGGGCTGATGTTAATACATTTGTGCAGAAGAAACTATACATAAGGGAAATAGATTAATATTTACAAGTACTCTGAAGAAGAGAAAAATGACCTTTCTTAATTAAATGTCATGAAATGAAGGGTAACATTGGGACAGAATATCCATCTGAATAAAGTTAAGATCCACATGTTTCTGGTAGAGTTAAATATTCTGGGCTCAATTCTAACTTAACACTGCTAAAAAAATCAGGACATGCTCTTTTGAGATAAATGGAATTACCTTGTTTTATATCAGCAAAAGCTGTGCAATACCAAGCTCTTTGATCCTAGAATTACTGGATAAGTACTTTTAAAGAATTTATAAAATTCTGTAGAAAAAAAAATGTATTTTCACAGACTTGTACTCAGTAGGAGATGCAGCCCTATATTAATTTTCACTCAGGAATGCTTCATTATCCAAGATTATAAATTCATTTGGCATAATGGAAAGACAGGATAAATTATTCAGAAAAGATGTAAATAGTTTATATGCCATCAGTAAATTCTCAAGGACAGGCAGATTTGAAATATTTTGAGGCATAAGGTTAATTGCCTATCTGATGTGAACTCATACTCAGATACTCTGATTTAAAGTATTATTATGCTTTTAAGATATGCACAGAACAGATTGTTATGATCTGCTTATTTTGATGTCTTATACCTTCAGTACAGACAAAAGAATACAAGTTCCTTTAGTTATTTCTCCTGCTGATAATCTTCAAGGGAAGCTGTGATTTCATTTGTTTCAGCCATGCTGGAACATTTTTGGTGTTTACGCTATGTATTTTCTCCTTTTATATCTGTGGGTTTGCTGCAAATGGAGGAAGATAGAGCATGAAGATTAACGGCTCTAAATGCAGAATACAAACAGAAAATTCAGAGAATGATCAGGACATGAAAACGAACAAAAAACGATTTTTGACATGAAAATGAATGAAAAACAATGTTTCACATGAAAACTTTTATTCAAATCTTGACATTGTAATACAGTTAACTAGCTCATTCATTTAATTAAGCTCTATAGTAAGGCCACATGTAATAAAATGCAGATGAAAGGACTACTAGTTAATCTTATTTAGTAAAGTACTTAAGCATTGTCCTGGTTCAGCTGTAACAGTTAGTTTTTTCTCCTTCCTAGTAGCTGGTGCAGTGCTGTGTTTTGGCTTTAGTCTGAGAACAGTGCTGATAACAAACAGATGGTTTAGTTGCTGCTAAGTAGAGCTTACTCCGATCAATGCTCTCTCTTGCTCTGCCAGTGAGGAGGGACAGAAGAAGTGAAAAAGTAGCACAGACAAAACACCTGACACAAACTAGCCAAATGGATATTCCATATCACAGCATATCATGCCCAACTGTGGGAGTTACCCAGAAGGCCCGGACTGCTGCTTCGGTTGGGCTGGGTATCAGTCAGCGGGTGGTGAGCAATTGCATTGTGCATCACTTTGTTTATTGGTTTGGCTGGGTTTTTTTTTTCCCCTTCCTCTTCTAGTTTTACATTCTCTCCCCTTGTTATTATTCCCTTATTAGAAGTAGTAGTTTCATATTACACTTTCGTTATTGGACTGCTCTTGTCACAACCTATGGGGTTTGCATTCTTTCCAGTCTCTTTTCCATCCTGCCTGGAGTGGAAAGGGGAGGAGGGGTAAGCAAATGGCTGTGTGATGCCAAGTTACCACCTGGGCTTAAACCACAACAAGCAGACACCTAAGAATCATAGAATCAACTAGGTTGGAAAAGACCTTTAAGATCATCAAGTCCAACCTTTATCCCAGCACTGCCAAGATCACCACTAAACCATGTCACTAAGAGCCTCATCTACACAGGTTTTGAATACTTCCAGGGATGGTGATTCCACCACTGCTTTGGGAAGAAAAGACAAGACCTGTTCCAGTCATAGTGTTAGACCAGATGCTTAAGTACTTTTCTTGAGCAGCCATAGCTCACCCATAGCTGCCTGCAGCCTGTGAAGCTGTCCTTGTTGTCACTCACATTGAGTAGACGCACCCTTCTCTTTGTGTACTTACTATGGAGTTAAGAACACACACAGATTTTGTTGTATGAAGCATAACAAAGGAATATGGGAAAGAAAAGAACAATCAATACTCTCAACTGAAGATGTGCTCTCATATCTACATCACTGAACACTAAGGCAAAAATTCATGTTGCTTTTCTTGCACCTTTAACCTGTAAGAAAAGAATGGGTGAGCTTTCAGGGTGTTACACAAGCAGGAAAGGCAGGCAGTATGCAAACATGAGGGGAAGCCAAGAAGGGCTACGTATGAGAGCCTTTTCTCTACAGTTAAGAGATTTAATCCATTAGGTATAGTTTCCCAGTCCTTTCCAGTATAAATCAAACAGCAATGAGACAAAATATAAAAAGAGAACAAAATATCCCTCATATTTAGAAAAGATGCCAGTCATTGCTATTTTACAGGTGTAAACACTTGATCTTTCATGGACTACATTCATGGATTTCTTAAATGACTAGTAGTCTTCTCAACCTCAGCATATGCATGCAATAGCTCAAAGCAGCAGGGTCATAGAGCTTTGTCTTGTACCTTAAAACAGCACCTATTTCTGACACTGCTCAAAATCTGACATAAAATTAAACTTGGGAAAACTATTGTTGCTATATTCCATGATGTATGCTAGCAAGGCTTTCATAGCCATAGATACAAATTCTGAGATACAAATTCATAGATATAAATTCTGAGCCAAAAATCATTCTACCTTTAACAATTACTTTATCTGCTGTGACTAATGTTCATTATTTTCCCAATGATTATATTTTGTTTAATTTTTCCAGGATTTCTGTTCAACACTATTGAACACTGTTCTAAATTGGTTCAGTACTGTTAATTAATATTTGTATTTCCCAGACAGTCTAGTGTAATTACAGGAACATTAATCTGTCAGCAGAAATTTCAGACAGGTTCACAGACTTTCTGCTCTCAGTGCGTTTACCAGGGCCACTCTGCCAGAAGAAACCAGTGGGAAAGCCAGGTTGAAACTCAGACTCTTGGTTCTTCTTTGACGTAGACAATGTTCCTGCCAACACAGTAGAATAGCAAAGGGGATTAAACAGCTTATTCTATCAATTTTCAGTAGCACAATGTATGCCTCACCCAAATTCCCCCTAAATCAATAGAAAAATTGACTTTCACCAGGCTCAGAGCCCCTGAGAGCTGCTGGGCTTGTTTGTAATGCCAAAACCAGAAGTAGTCAGCCTAACAGAGCTTGAGTCAATCCCTACAAAGGGGAAAGGCTGGCCCTGTGGTGCACTGGCCTCTCAAGGCAACAAGGCTTTGTTTTTTTGCAGTTTCACAGGAACCAAGCAAAAAGCTGCACGGAGGGAAATATTCCTCTGCTGTGCAAACTACTTAAAAAGATGGATTCTATATTTGAACACTTAATCAATATCCATCCAAACATGGCTCAAAAGACAGATGTTGAAATCAAGATCTTTAGTTGTGTTTTTTTGTTTTGTTTTTTTTTTTTTAATATAGACATTTGTGGAACAAGCTGCCACCCAAACAGGATAACAGCGACAAGGTCTGATGCACTAGAACACACAGCAACTTCTCTGTCAATTTAAAGTTATTAGGGCACTGAAGTCACCCCTGTTCAGGAAAACACCATGAACCTTTAAAAGGGGGCAATGACTGTCTGCCAGCTTGTATCAGACTAATACACTATTGTCATGCTCAAGCATGTTCGTTAAGCCATGGACTGTAGTCTTCCCCTGCCACTCTGGGATGTCTGCTTTAATTCCAACTTGTCCCTGGCTGGACTCGCTGAAGCCCACCCAGCAAATGAGCCCTGTGACCAGTCAAGGAGGAAGAGGCCTTGTGCAATGGGCTTGTCTGGCATAGACTGGTGCAGCTCCATCAACTTCAGCTACATCGGCTTCTGAAGAACTACACTAATTCATACCAGTTGAGGCTCTGACCTTTAAATGTTGAGATCAGTTTAGTCTGTATCAGTGAATAGGTTATCTCCTGAATTTAATTCATTGCTGCACTATGAAGTTACTCAGTATAATTTGATAGTTGACTAAAACTAACAAAAAATTTGTCTCACTGACAGCTTGCACAAAGTTTAACTTTCCAGCATTAATCTATGTAAATTAAGATGTAGTAAAATGTGCCGTGTTAGCAAAGGATAATTTGTGTCACAAAGTGAATCCTGAAAGAATTAAGATTCACTGTTTAAATAGGATGCTGAATCAATGAATTATATTCCTGTTATGGACCCTAATCACAGATGTGAGCATGCAAACTCATGGGATGCTTTTTCACTGCTATATGGGTGAGCAGATTGTACAGAGCAGCACAAAGCTGCAGCCCCTGTGGCTCCCACAGGATGATCAACTGCATGCTTGCAGGATAGGGGTGCTTGTAAACCCCACGTATGTGACAGGGGCTGTGCAAGCACCATGTAAGGGGAGCTGGAGCTGTTAAGGATTAGTTACAAGAGGAGCTTGAGGTATTCATAGCATTTTACTAAACCACAACAGCAGATAAAATGTTACTTGTCAATTATGTGCCACTAATAAGCCACCAAACCCCTTTGATCCCAATTCGGTGTAAACCATGAAAGTAAGCAGCTTGTCTACATGACATGACACTGCAACCAGGCACAGAACCAGGCAGCTGACTTCTGTAACCCAGGTTGCCTTCATGCAGCACACCCCTTTTCCTATGGCAGTTCCCATGCTGGTGTCAGAAAACAGAAACAATGACACATGGGCATGAGGAAATATCTCAGGCAAAATTTCTAATGGAGGCATTAATTTATAATATTGGTGGTAAGTTGCAGCATATTTGCTCCCTGAGCTACTAGACATTATGAAGGCTAGGGTGGTACCCACTTCCTTTATCCCTCTCCTTCCCACTAAAGAGGATCTGAGCCTGGACCACTGCATCATTTGAATTTTTGGCATTACTGTGGGGTAGCAATGCTCTTGAGAGAGTAGGAGAGAGAGACGTCTACTTCCCTCCCATTGCTTCTTAGCAGTCATACCAGACAAACAAAACCTTGCCTATCCAATTCCCCTAATGGAATAATTTTGAGTCATAAATATTATATGCAAATCTAAGTTTCCCCTAATAGGATGCCTGTTCCACAGCCATTTTGCTTCTGAAGAGCCTTTGCTATAAGTTATAAAGTAATTCATCAATAAAGGATGCTTTTAAGGATTCATTACAGTTTCATACATATGCTATTACAGTGTTTGCATTCGCATCTGCTGCCACCATGCCTAAACATGAAACAAATTCTAAACCGATGGACAGGTCCATACAACACACTGGGAGGGAAGTGTCTTTTGAGATTTCCAGCAAAATGCCTGGTTAGAGATACAAGATGATGTTTTTTTTCAAGAACAGGATATATCATTTTATTGTAACTTCAATGCCCTAGAAGTTTTTAAACTCTACTTCTAAAGGACATAAATTTCCTTATAAACCATGCTTGGTTGAAATTGTGGTCTTCTAGGTACAAACTCAAAGTGAAGCTGCTATGATGTCCGACCCGAAATGCTTTCCACTTCTAAAACCTTCATTACAAAATATTTAGCCTAGAAAGCTCAGTCCTGGACGTTATAAAGGCTTGCCCTCTCCTCTGTTCAAAGAATAGTATCACAGAACACCACAATCAGTGTAAAATTTGAAGGCACAACCACTGACTTTGAACAAACTTGTGGAAGCTCATGGATTATCTGTAAAAGACTCAGGGATGTGAATTTCATTAGAAGTTGGTCATCTCATACTTCCTTTAGAAAAGGCTTCAAAGATTACTGTGAACAAGATTTTAACTGGGGGAGATATGAAGTGTAAGAACTAGAAACAAGCCTTACTTGCTATTTATCAGACTTGGTGTTCAGTTTTCACATAGCACAACCACCTGCAAAGTGCTCTGTGTCCAAACATCTGCATCTCTCTTCTGAATAAACACCTCTCAATTATCTGTTCAAATGCATAAAGCTGGGAATTGCATCCAGATGTCCAAAACTTTAGAAGGGTTTGCAGCCACTGAGAAACCCATTCCCCGTCCCTCTAACAACTATCCATTTTATATGCAAAATGGCTTCATGTGAAGCTCTGGTCTCCAACTTCTTTCCCCTCGCCACCACGCCCAGTATTTGCATGCTTGCCTTGCACTGTGGACAGCTTAACTGCATGTACTTCTGTGTCTCACTTTGTTAACTGCCCTAGTCCTCAGCCTCAGGAGATCTGAGGAATGGCAGGAATAACACAATGTAGTCTCCAATACAAGATTCAGGTCCAGCAGAAAGGCTTGTAAACGTATGCCTGCAAAAGCTTTACTCATCTAAACAAACTGTAGCTTCCACTTTCCTTCTTCTTAAAAAGCAGACACCATGACTTCATAAAGGTTTATATAAGGCTGATTATTTTCTTCATCACAGAAACATTTCATAGCTGTATCCCACAACTTCCTGAAATGACACATGCGATGAAGTAGCAGGGAGACCCTCTGAATAACCTCAATATCCTTTCCTGTTTAAGATAAATGGTTTTGTGCTGCAGGAATCTTAAAGCATATTAATTCTAACCTACATAAAGCTTTGAATCTGTATGAAGCAAGTTTAAGTCAAAACTCATCATGAACTGAGATGCTTCATGAATGTGCAAAAGCCAATGAACTATCAAATTAAGAAACAAAATGTTCCTTATTTGTGTCCCAACAGTAGTTTCTTCAAATAATTCCACTACAAGTTTTAAGTTATGTCAACCTACAAAGCATAAACAAGCTACAAATTATTCCTAAATTTAAAACTTACATTGCACCATTTAAAAATATCTAAACATTTAACACTAGATTGCACGTGGCACTGTAGACTGAAGATCCTGATCTTCCTTGTTTACTTCCACCACTACCATGGGATTATCAATCCTTTTTTGAAAAGAAAAAACAGTAATTGATAGTGTCCTATTGATACATCTGAAGAATGACCATGGGTTGCTTTTTTCATGCATGGATGATCTTTTAAATGCATAAATTAATAAAAACTTGCATAAATGTAATAAAAACCCCACCTTATCAATATGCAACTTTTGGTTTTCTTGCTTTTACACTGGGGTAATTTCTGGAAAAATCTCTTTGTTTTCCTCATTGGGTTAGCGAGTGCGCCAGAGCAGCTTGTATTTCTTGCGTTCAGAGTAAAACTTGCATACTGCACAACAGATGGGTATTGTGAACTGTTATGATGGCAGAGGAGTAGGTTTTAAATAAAACATGGAAAACGTTTCTATCTCATTAAGTTTCCAATTTCTTTAACATCTTTAAAATAAATGCAGAAGATTCTTAGTGGAAGCTGTTCTTATTTTGTGTAATTAGATGTCTTTAGATGTTATGCAGAGAAATACTGGTATGAGAACAAAAGCATCAACACAGCTTTAACTCTGATTTACAGATTTTGTGCACACAGTTGTACAGCACATATACATAGTTCCTGATGCTTCTTCAAAACTGTCAGGGTCAAACACAAATCTGAGGGAACAAATCAAAAGGAAGGTGCTGAAAATACCTTCCCTTCTTCCCCGAATTTTCTAGAATACTGACAAAGGTTGACACCTCCCCAGAGTCATTCTTTCTATCTTTTTCTACTCCTTTATTCTGTATTCCTAATTTTTCCTTCAACTTTTCATCTCATTTCCTTTTCGACTACATAGCCCATTTAGTAGTCAGAAACCCTATATATTTGCATATCTTTTCAATTCTGTCAAGATAAATTGATGAACATTATAAGCTCCCTCATAAGCTGCACAAGCACAGGATTATTTAGCACACTTCTAGTCAGAGAAAGAGAAAGAGAAAAAAGCCAATGCTAAATAGGAAAAGGGTAATTATTCAGATTTTCACTGAGAACTCTTACTTTCTATTATATGTATTATAGGATGAGGTAGTTTGAGTCCAATAGTTTCACTAATATTCAGAACATAAATTTTAGATTTACAGCAACCACAATAAGAAGGAAGAGATGCCAGCTGTCAAAATCCATTTTTCCTTTGAATAAGCTGAGCTAGAATGCAATTTAAATGAGATGAGCCAGAACAGCAGAGCAGCACATAAGGACTATGACCCAATATACAAAGCAAACAGGTTTTGAACCTGAGCAATGAGAATAATTTGATTAAGATGTGTACAGGGGGGAGGAAAGGGAAGACTGAAATCTTGTAGGATACAAACACCTGTCGGATGGTCAGCCTGATCTACCATTATGCTGCAGACACAGACAGGATGAACTGCAAAGTGAACAAAAATACCTGAAAATAGCCAGTCTTTTACTAGAAGACCAAGTTCTATCTTTCTTGACAACTGAGCTTCACTCGCTGTAGATCTGCACTGAAGATAAGGGCTTGAACAAGAGAGTTTTGTATTTAGTTTGAGAGTACTCTTAGGAGACAAGATTTAACTTATGTCAGTTTAAGGTATTACTTGATCTGAGGTATCTGCTCACAACTTAACTAGACTTATCTCTTGTAACTGAGGCTGTGTGTGTGGAATTCAGCTGCCGACTTGCAGACTTGTTTAAACCCACTTGCCAGAAGGGAATCGGGGTGAGGCATAGACCATCCATGGGAGGTGAACTCCAGTACCTGAGGATGGCCTGATTAAGGCTGACCTGCATCAGCCACAGTGAATGACATTTACCAATCCTCTGGTCTTCACGTCCAGTATTAGTTTAACTTGTACATCAACTGCATCAACAAAATATAGTTGTTCTTCCTTCACCAGCAGATTTCCAGTACTGCTTGTTCCTGCCTTTGAGTAGCAATACCCATAGCTTCAAATTCCATTCCAGATGTGAACTACTGGGTGGGTCTCTGTTCACACTGAAGGCACATGAAGCCTTTCTACAGACAGCTCTAACTTACACTTTGAACTGTTAGCTGAACAATGCAAAACTAAACATTCTCCCTTCCCAATAATTTGAGATAAAACCCCTAAAAATAGTCACCTCCAGGCTGCTCAAGACTTCCTCATTTCCATAGAAAACACTGGACACATTGTGGCTCAGTTCTGAGTAATAGGCACTGGATTATTTTTTCTTGATGCCTAGCATTATACCCCCAGTTTAATAGCCACAGTTTCCTGCTTTTGAAACATTTATGAGCTGACTAAGGTAACATTTGTTTACTGTTCAGATAGAACACCAGGATCAGCAGTTCTGTTGGAAAGTGGTTAGTTTTGCTTAGTCTTCACAGCTCCTTAGTACTTTTTAGTTGTTCCTGCTTATGTGTTACAAATTTCTATAGATGACCCTTCTCAGCACTGATGAGTGATGTTTTCTCAAGAACTACTGGGCAATACTTCCCTCCCAAATAAGTTCTCCAGTACATCTAGCAAAGAACTAAGCACTCAGCTACATAGTTACATTGGAAAAGACAGATCCAGGACAAGACATAAGTAGTTTGAAGCTCTGATCTTACAACTTCCCCCCTTTTTTAATTTACTTTTTCTTTTAGGGTCAGTGATGACAGTAAATAGGATTAGTTATACCAGTTAGCACAACTGATAAGAGTTAAGCTGCACATGAAGGATTGTGGCATGTGGCCATTGCTTCTGGCAACGCAAGGATTATAAAATTGTGCATTCAACTCTTCACATGTTTGTGTTCTGCCAAGTCTCTCAGGGCTCATTCTTGCTTTTCAATAGCATCTGTACCTCCTACTTCCCATTAAAATATACTAAATCAAAATGCAATGAGAAATTCTCAACGTTCCTAGTTTAGTCAAGAGCTTGGTTGAGTTTGATTAAAGTTGTTGAGCAATTTTAATGTGAAGAGTGAAAAAATGAGAGACGGCAGGAATAGTCATAATAGAATTAGATACCTCATTTAACACTTAAGAATTATCTGTGAGGCACCAACAAGAGTAGATGGTTGTCAGCCCCAGTGAATGCAGTAAACAGATCAAATACAGGCACAGTCAAGTGGGAACTGGCACCTGCAGAGAAGAGTGTAATGGAGTAGTGTGACTGTGGAAGCAGTTCAAGAAAACAAGAACCACCTTATAAGACAAGAAGGCAGCCCTCCTCTTCCCCCCCCCCCCCCCCCCCCCCCCGGTCCCTCTTGCAGCATGTACTTTCTTCTAAAGGTACCATATCACATATCACCTTGTGCAAGCCCCTTCTCTTACAGGAGATACTTAAAAAAAAAAATTAAGTTAACTGCATCTGTGGAGAAAAAGAACAGAGGGGGAGCCATGGAATGAACAATGGCAGGTCCAACTTAGCTGATTCTCTGTAAACCGTAGGCAAGCAGACAGGGATGTTGGTGTAACACATTAAAGTTCCCTCACTTTCATCAACAGCAGCTGACCTCCACCACTCCTAACACAGACCCTTGACAAACCTTGAATCACATTTTCTGTTTTAGTTCAAACACATTTTCATATCATCTAGAGGCATACCTCTTTTATTTACTCTGCAGAACAAGCTATCAAAAAGTAATTTACAGCTTTCTCTCTCTTTATAAGAACTAAGTTATCCTTTTCTTCTCATTCCTTCATCTCTCCCTCTCATTTATTTGGTGAATTATCCACTGTCAGAATTATTTCTACAAACATTGCCCAACTAATAACTGGGCAGCTCTTAGCAAATGAGAGTCACTTGCTTCAGTTGTTCTCCAAATGAGTAAACTTGCTACTCTTTAGTCTGTGAACAAGAAATTGTACCCAGTTTAACAGTTCTTCAGACCAATGGAGTTTACACAGTTCATGGTATTTTTATTTGACTTGTCCAGAAAAAAAAAAAACAATCCATAAGCAAGTTTTAAAACTCTTTTGTTACCGTATAGTACAAACCTCCATTTTTCCTGTTCTAGTCTTTCCCAGTGAAAGCAGAGTAGGTAACATAGCCTTCAGAAAGAACTGCTCCTGACACTGGTCCTTCCTTCTCCCCAAATGAGCTCAGTGATTTTTCTTCATGCCAAGGACTGAAAGCCAGCTAAGAAATATTGCCACTCCCCTCCCTTCCCACCATCTTTCCCAAGAGTAATTTTAGTGGAACTTTGATTGATGTCAGATGAAATTAACTGGAAACATTTAATGTGTTTAACATGTAAAGGCTTAGGGCTCTGTTCACTCAGAGTTAGAGATTTCTTGTGCTTCATGAACTCACAGAGGACACTAGAGCCTGAATTTCAGCTCTACAGCCAGATAACTTATTAAACAGAACCTTGACTCCTGCCATCACCGCTGTTTTTCATTTCATTCATTATTAATAGGTGGAGGACTTGAACTGATGGCAGCAAAGACAGGATCAAAAGTCCTGTGGAAAAGATGCTGTGGATGCTGTGGAAAAGATACAAAAGTATTGTGTCCATTAAGCACTAGATTAAATTAAGCTGTATTTCCCTCAGCAGCTGTTGAAATTCCTGGTTTAACCAAGTGAAAAGCAATACTGTGCTTCAAATGGAAGGATGTACAAGATTCCTGCCAACAAATAGCTTAGAAGGAAGGTCTCTGAATGGAAAGGGAGGTTTCATAAGGCACCTACTCAAGAAGGAAGCTCTCTTCAGCTTTCTTAAAACTAGAAAAAGTCCCCCATCACAAAGTATTGACAGTTGAATAATTTTTAATGCCTTCTCTTCTTCGTAACAGCATCCTGAGAAGAGAGATTTATTTCTAAGTTAACAGGTGGTTATATCAAGTTAGAAAGAAAATGTTTTTCTTAATATTTACTTTCTTTTTGAACATCTATCAAAGGTATATTAGCCCTTATAAGGAATAAATATGAGAGGCTCTGGGACCCCCAAGGGATGACTTAGTCAACTGCACTCAAGCAGCATGAGAGATCTCAGAGATCAAGGGAACTGTTACTAGTGTTCAGTCCTGTCTCTTGGCTGGGCCATAGAACCAGTGGACTGCACTGATGATCTGCAACTACATCAGACATTCTCCTGAACCCACAAAACCATTTAAGAATTCAAGGTTCCATGGTATTCTCAAACTGTAGGTCATTATTAAGTGGTTCATGAAGAAGAGTCTGAAATAAAGGTGTGCTTTTTATGCAATTAAATTACTTTGTGAATATTGACTCTCTTCTGAATCACAGAATGAGCTGGGCTGGAAAACCTTTAAAATTGTCAAGTCCAACTGTTACCCCAGCACTGCCAAGGCCACCACTAAACCATGTCACTAAAAGCCTCATCTACAGAGTTTGTGAACACTTCCAGGGACAGTGATTCCACCAACTCCTTGTGAAGCCTTTGCTAATACCTGATCAACCCCACCTTCTGAGGGGAGTCTTGTCCAGTCCTTACAGCTAGGACATTCCTCTGTCCAGCTGCACAACTGGATTACCCCTGTGGGAACATTTCACACACTTAACCTTTTATCTTGAAGAGAGCTTAGGTGCACCAAGAGTGAATTAAGGCCACCCTTGCTCAGGGAACACTCCATTTGAAATCAGTGGGAATTGGAGTAGTGCATAGGCAATTAAGGACATGTAGGATTTGAACATTACTCACTTCAAGAGGATTTACTTCTTGCACCTGCTTTCCTACTGGCATTCAGAGTTACTTCATCGATATGTAAGCAAGTCTATTGACAGTGGATTTTTCCCCCTCAAATGACAAAAAAAAGCTTTGAAAGGTCTATCTATACAAATACTAGCCATTATCCTTTCTACTCTGTTCTTTGCCATTTCTAAATATATTTGTGTTATACATTACACTGTCTGTGAGAAGCCTCATAATACTTTGATTATTTACCAACTTATCTTTAGCACACAATTGATAATACCAAGCTCAGAGCAGTTGAGTTTTTATAAGGTTATGCTTCAATGAGAGAATGGCACTCTATTACTTAGTTATGACTTCCAAATCTTGACAGTAATTCTTCGAAACCAAGCTGCAGTCAAAACTTCAGCAGCACACTTGCTACTGCAATGGCATTGATAGAGCAATGGTTTCACTGTTACTGTGCATTAACGCAGATTACTGACTTCCTGAGCAATTTTTATCCCTCATAAGATTGATAAGAGTTCTTCAGAACATTAATAAAATGCATTGCACTAGCTACTATGGAGGAGAAAAATAACTGTTACAGCTGAACCCAGGACAGATTATCATACACTTCAAGTAGCAAACTCACATCCTCCCTTCTACCAGAAGACTTTTCATTTTCATAGTTCCCTTTCACATTCTATCTTCTCCCAGAATGCAATTGTTGTGGTTTAAGTCCAGTCAGTAATTCAGAACTATGCAGTCACTCGCTCACTCCCCCTCCTTTTTCCCCCCAGCTCCTGAAGGGACGGGGAGCAGAATCAAAAGAATGTAACTCCCACGGGGTGAGATAAGAACAGTCCAGTAACTAAGGTATAACACAATCACTGCTGCTGCCACCAATAATAATAATGATGAAGGAAATAACAAGGGAAGAGAATATAACCGCTCACCACCAGCCAACCGATATCCAGCCCGACTTCAGCAGTGATCTCGCCCTTCTGGGTAACTGCCCCCAGTTCTACATCCTGGGCATGACGTGCTGTGGTATGAATACCCCTTTGGTCAGTTTGGGTCAGGTGTCCTGTTTCCGCTTCCTCTCGGCTTTCCCTCCTCCCTGGCAGAACTTGAGACTCAAAGTCCTTGGTCAGAGTAAACGTTACTGAGCAACAACTGAAAACATTGGTGTTACCAGCACTGTTCCTAGGCTGAAAGTCAAAAACACAGCACTGCACCAGATACTAAGAAGGAGAAAAATGACTGCTGCTGCTGAACCCAGGACAGCAATAAAAGTTGGGTTTCCATTGGTAAGCTCTAGAGTCAAGCAGCAAGTGAGGGAAAGGCTGGAGCATGCCAGACTTTTCCTGCTCATGGAATCACTTGCAGAAATTCTGCAGATACTTTTATCTCTGGAAGTGCCAAAACCTCCAGTTTGTTGGAAACATAGAACCGGTGAGATGCAGTCATGGACCAGTCAGCTCAATATGAAATGAAAGAAGTCCTTAAACTACCATCCTGAGTATATATATAAATACAGGTCACGAATTATAAATTTCTCAGAAGGGAGGACTGCCACCAACCTGATTTAAAGCTTCAGTATTCCAGAAGATTAAGCTGGAAAATTAAGAGCAGCAAGGACTCAAGACACGTAGTGTGCTAAGCAAGGCTTTAAAACATAACGTTTCATTGTAGTTTTGCTCTTCTGCAGCAGTCTGGAAGTAGGCGTATCACAAATACTCTCTAGTTTCACTCAACACAAAACAGCTGTAAGATGCTTTTGTTATAGTTTATAATTGCAGATGAATGATCTTGAAAGGATAATCAATCAGCAACCATTTTCTAGGCTGCGTGTGACACTAGGAAAAAGAGAACCAGTTTCGATGTCTTTGAGGTCATTTATTTTTGTGTATTTTCACTGTGAAATAGCTGGAAAGTACCAAGAAAGATACATCTCATGCAAACACAAGGTCATATCTAATGAGTAAGATGCTGACAATTCCAGTGGGCCATAGGGTCATATTGCCGTTGTTTATTTCATAACAGTATAAAAAGGAAAAAGTTCCTTTGCTATGTCTGCAAGATCGAGCACTGTGCAGCCACAGATGCTACTGCTATGTAATAAGAAGGAATCAAACAGCCTGTAGAGTTCATCACTGAGGTGTGCTTGAAGTGACCTGCAGAAAAAGCATCTCAGCTACCACATTCCTCAAGTTCTGTGCAATGCAACTGAACAGCCAGGTTATTTACAATTATAGCTGGATCTATCTGCAGTGACAGACCACAAATTCTGCACATCAACTAATCCTCAGGGTGAAGTTTTTCTGTCATGGAGACTTTCAGAACATCTCTAGATGTCTCCAAGTACATAAATGCTCAGCTGTACAGTGGGATCCCCGTGTCACAGTTACAAAAACACTGTCCAGCCTCTTGTGACAGGTGAATTACAATACTTTTCAGATACTTAGAAATAACAGCATGTGTTCTGACTCAGGTTAAGCATAAATAAAGCAACTATTTGTGAAGTATGGCATCAGTTTGACTTTAAAAAAAAGAAAATACATCACTAAAACATTCTCACTCTCTTGACACCTTTTTTTCCCCCACTCTTTAGAAATAAGAGAGGAGGAGTTTAACTAATAGCAAGCACAATTCAGACCATCTCAGAAAGACAAACTGCCTAAACCACTGGGTAAAAATGGTAAACCACTCTCCATATAGACTTCAAACCTGAACCTAACAAGCTATTAAAAACAGATGAGCCTGTATAGATGGCTGAGGTCAATGATCTAATGCTTTGCTGCAGAAACAAGTGTGAATATCAGAAGTATGACAAAGCCCCTCTCAGAAAGTTTTTAATAAGTAAGAGTAGGGAATTGCTAACTCCATCAGATCATGGGGCATGGAAATGTGAAAGAGCCTCTGCCTATCAGACTCTGTTAGAGGGAAGCAGCCTTCTAAATTCAGGTTGTCTCTCCTTCCAGAAAGGGCAATTAATCTGACAAGGCAGCAGTTGACCTCTCTATGGAGCTGCATCACCCAAGCCAGAGCAATTTGGAGCATTATGAATTTCCATCTATCAAGGGTGAAAACACACCCAGAACAAGAGATTGCTGTATTTTAAGTACAATAGAAATCTATTTCAGGTAGCTGAGGCAGTGCTGGTGTAAGACTGGTCATCACTGCCTCCACCAAGGTACCCACATTGCAGCATTTTGCAGTAGCAGAGCAGAGAGCTACTGACTGAGCCTTAGAGTACAGCTTCTGTCAGCATGGCTGTAAGCTATAACACTCTCACCCAACATGAAATCAGGACATTTCCACCATCATTTCCATCCCAGTAAACTGATGTTGTCACAGGAACGGCTGCAGCAAAAGCCAACGCTGTGCCAACAGCTACTGCCTAATCCTATTGCACTGGGACAAGCAAAGGCTTATGGCACAGAAATAAGCAGAGTTCTCCAAAGCCTCCCAGGGAGGCCTGAGGAGGGAAACTAGAAGTGTGCAGCTCTCCCTGAGGCAGTGAGGAGGCTCCTGGACATGGGCATTGAATGAGATAGCAGTGCTGAAGAAGAAGCTCAAAGCAGCTTGTGTTCAAAAAAAAAAAAAAAGCAAAATATGAATTTGCAGTCTACAGCTGCTGGAAATGGAAAAATTTCTGTAGCCCTGCCTTTGAACCCAGGCAGTCTCCTTTTAATCACAAGCCCCTGCTTTAAAAGTGTAACAGAGACTACAAAACCTGGACTTAAATACTTTGGGAGTACAGATGAAATCTCAGAAGCAACAGTAAAATAGTTCATCTCAAGATATGTCACTCATCTCTTTTCAGTGATAAGCACATAGTGAGCTGAAAAGATAAGTTTGCCCTCAATATCTTCCTGGATAACCAGTAATCAAAGTTAGACTTGATTTCTTTCTTAATTTCTGACCCTAATTTCTTTCCTAAACACAATATTTATTCTGCTTAAGACAATTCATGTTTTCCCATTATCTGTAGCATTTTTAATTAACCAAAAAGGATGAGGGGGGGGAAAGTAAAGCAAGTTTTGAGAGCTTAAAGTGACTACAGATATACTGTTGTACACAATTTCCCCATGTCTAGAGAGAAATTAAGGGTAATGTAACCTATAATTTGGTCAGATATTTACCACTAAGCACTCCTCTGCTTAAGCGATGTGATGCCAAGACTTCTAGAAACTCTCATAGGATCAGTCCTTTTTCTTGCCCTGTTAAACAGTGTAACCCTGTTAGAATTATGAATTGAATAGTTTTATTCTTTTTTATAAAGGAAGAAAAAAATAATTTCACATGTACACAGCCTCATGTTGTCTTAATTTCTTTCCAAAATTGTTTTTTCATTTCAGATAAAGAAGTTAAAATAACCTGCCCTAACACATTATTCAGGATTATCTTCCAAAGCTTTGTCAATAAAGATCAACAACTGTTTCCAGAATGTCACCAGTTATCAACCAAGGACACAACCAGGGTAGAAATTTTCAGGTCAGATGGGGTATAGCAATCCCCATGTGCTTCTATGTAGAATAATCTTTACTCAAATAGCTTTACTGCTACATTTTCAGGCACACAAGTCTGAAGCACTTGGGTAGTTTTGGGGTAGTTTGGGAGTTTTGTTTGGGCTTTTTTTTAAGATTTCTTAATTAAAGAGGTACTTTTGTTGTGTAAAAAAACTGATACAAATTTGCTGACTTTATGCTAAACTCATTTCCCCTCCCAGTTAAAGCAACCTTTGATGCAAACTAAAATGTGCAGGTGTCACAGTCTATCAGTATTGTATACCAGAGATGTGCACAGCTGAAGGGTTTTGGCACTTTCTCCTTCCAATTTATTAAAGGTTGTGTCAGAATAAATTCATGTAAGCAAGGATCAGATTTTATTAGGGGAACATCATCTGCTTTTAATAAGAGTAGCTTAGGAATATAGCTGATTAACTAAGCTAACATTTGAGAGATGAGCTGTTTCTCCTCACTCCTACCACTGCTTGTTTTGACCCTGCAAGTAAGCATAGCACAAACTTCCAGGTAGCAAACCAAACTGTGTAAAGACTGTAGCCCAAATCAGCAAAGCAGCCAACAATGTTCTGTGTCTATCACTTTTCAACACAGCAAGATGTGTTAAGGCTCTATTACTTTAATGGAACTTTATAAATTGCTTAAAGATACGCAATTTTTTTTCTAAAAAGAAGCTAATTCATGAGGCTGTCCAAGACTGCAACCATTTAGGAGGCATAAGAATCAGCTAGTAAACAAGAATCCTCCACAGTAGATGAGGACAGACATAACTAATATGGCCCCTGGTCCTTAAATCTAAATTACAAATTCTTGGAATATCCTTGGGGATTGTCCATCAGGAATGTAACTGATCCTCACCAGCAGAGAGATTTAAACTGACAGGGGACCTCTCCAAGCTATCACAAAAGGACAGGGATGTTTTGTCGAGCTCTTCCCAACTCTTCAGCAGGGTTTGGGTACTGCTTTCTCCACCACAAGGGGTGATGGATTTCTGCTTGTATCTTATTATTAGTCAGGCTGGAATAAGAGAAAATATGCCATGCTTGCATACTACTACTTTGAAAACCAGTGCTTGCTGATACCTTTGTATAGGTTTTGCCAAGCTCGACTAGGATGCAATAGTAATGAAATGCAAGACATTCGTATTAGCTGCCATTAAGACAGAAATTTAAAAAATTCTGCTGGAGGTACTATATTTGGAACTCACACCACTCTTGGAACAGGAGATCTGCTCTCTATTGACTGTGAAACAGTTTACAGTTTTTGTTATGCTCCCTTCATTTGAAAAAGAGTCAAACATTTCTCAGCAGTTGCCACTTAGTCCCATGCATCAGTCCTTAGTGCCTCTGCAGACTATAAACAAAGCTGAAGTAAGCTCCATCATGTGTCTGGTTTCATTTGATCATTCTTAACCCTTACCAGGTTTGTAGCCTCAAAAAGATCTAGTAGAACACAGATCATCCTCTTTTTTAAAAACACATCAAGAATCCCTGTTGGAATTCAAAGACTGACCTGTCAGCCAAACAAGGGAGGAATGATACAGGACCATTAGGTTTCCCATCCCTAATCGTTATGGGCTACAGAAATATCTTCATGACCTGGATCTGTTTCTTGGGGAAACACTACTAAGAAAATTTGTTCTTATGCTTTCCATTGGTAAGCTTAAAAGATTTGTAGTCAACTAAGGCATAGATGTCACAAAAACATATCAGAAACACATTAAAGAATTGCATGACCTTAGCCAGGAAATGTACCACACACCTCTGAGACCAGAGAATAGAATAAAGCCAGGTAATTGTGAAAGTATCTTTGCTAGGCAATCAGTTACCAGCATTCCTGAAGTATGCTGAGCCTAGGCTTAAATCCAAATCAGCTAAGTTCTCATAAGGATGTAGCGATGTAGCTGCTCAGTTTTCCCCAGAGGAGCCCTGCTCATATTAAAAACTAACAAGATGGATTTTCAAAATGTACATTTACATATTTTTTTCTATTAATACCAACAGAAGCTTGGTGTCTGTGTATGAAGTTGGAAGTCCCTTGTGTACACAAATATCCTTGGAGAGATGTTCAGAATCGTGTGCAGAATGTGCCTCGGGATTCCTGTTCATTTGAGGAGGCTGCTGGTGAACTTAACAGACACTTCTCTCTCACAAATGTCTCCAAAGATATGAAAATTGTCTCAACTTTTCCACCTATGCCCACAGATAAAAAGATGATGAAAGACTCAGCAACAAATCCATGCTTTTTGAGCATGCAGAACACTACCTAAACTACACATAAGCACAAACTAAAGGGCCTCTCTCCTATTATTCTACATTTTTACAGTTCATTGGTGTATAAAGTATCATCCAAACAGACTGAAATAATTCCATCACTGCTGTAATGACAGGATTCCAGCAATACACAGCTAAAAATGTCATCTTCAGCCACTTTCATACTTTTGCACAGTATATATAGTCTATGCCACCCTCCTGAGCATACACATGCATGCATGCGCACACACACACACACACACAAGACCCTCAACCCCCAAACTGGCCATTGATACCGCAGTTCAATACACAGATTTATTTTAATGGGCAAATGGGATCCAACAGACAGTTGTGTTGAGGGCCATGCTATTACACTTCCTAAACAGAGAATTCTTAGAGTTAGAAGCAAATGATGGACAGGTATGAGTCAGTATTGCACTGAGTTAAGTATCATCAGTTTAAACAGCTACAAAAACTGAAAACCTGTCCCATAAAGCAATGGTAAATTCACTCAGTGAAGTTACCTACCTACACATTAACGCTTATTTCATACTCCAAGATATCTATCTTTCAAGATGGGTCCATTTAATATATATTAGTCACAAATTTCCCTAGCCATGCTTCAGGCACAACATATTATAGTGTATACCATGAATCACTATGCTGAAAAATCTAGAAGTATATTTGAATAACTTTTACCATGCTCCTTTTACTGGTCTTTCTTTGATGGATCATAATATGATCACTTTAAAAAGTCCTTTAAATAATAGATGCACTTCAAAGGACTTTTTTTCCTTTTATCTTATTTAAAACTTATTACATCAATTGTCATGCGTCATAATGCAGTACGGTTATTAACACCCTGACACTTAAATACTGCTTCCTTATGAATTTTTCTGTTGCTACCTGTTGCTTTCATCCCTTTAGCCAGTGTCGTGGTTTAAGTCCAGTAGGTAACTCAGAAACGCGCAGACACGTATTGTTTCCACATCCTCTCATTACGCTAATGTATCACTGCTTTTATTCTGCCTGATCTGAAGGGAAAAAAAAACCACAAACTATATGATGCTAGACACAAACGTATCCCATGGACAGTACCAGAGATTTAGATTATGAAAAAAAAAAAAACAAAAAATTTTTCCATTTAACTTCCACTTTTTCTCTCATTAGCAAGCACAGCTCACCCTCATCCTGCTGCTGACAGTGACACGTAGTCTTTTTATTGAATAATGTTATGCTTTCTGCCAGCCTACACTCCTCTTGGAAGGCTACTAATCTGGAGTTTGGACAAAGACCAAAGAGGATGAAAAGCAGATTCCTCTACATGCCTCAAGCAGTTCCGCTTACTAGAGAAGATGACTTACTTCTGAAAAGGCAAGAATTAGACGTTAAGCCTGGCAAATAGCCTTAAACCAAGAAAATCAGCAACTAGCTTCAGAAACCAAAACTTAGATAAAATTATTGCAAATAAAAATCACGGCTCATATTACGCAAGTGAAACTTTTCTAACAAACAGCTGTGCAACATACAGCAAACTAATGACCTAGAAAGACAAACAAAGACATTTTTAAACTAGCTTTTTTTTAAATAATCCAACTTCTTTAGGCATTGGCTGTTAACACTGGCACTCTTGTTTAAAGCTGCTTTTGCTGTGTTAGTTTTGTGGCATTGTTTCAGGCAGTTTCTGCAGGTAAGCCAGTTCGAGCTGTGCACTGCACACTAGTTACAACTGCTTTTCCAAGTAAAGCAGCTGCAGTTCATTTTCAAAATTAAACTTTATGAAAGGAGAAAGGTAAAGAGCTGAAGTCTACATACAATACCCTCATGGTTTAGTTCTATTATACAGTCCTCTGTAAAATTCAGCTTTCAGCAGCACCTATGTATTTCTGGTTTGTCAGCTTTACTGTTGGGGTTCTTATTATTCTTTGGTTTTTAAGACTTGCTCTAACTTGTGAGTGGTTCCTTCCCCATATTTAGTCTCCTGAAAGTCTCATTAATCCACAAAAACATCTGCTTTTCTGCAAGTTCCACTGTTCTTTATTTGTAAAATAAAGGATGCAAAGACAAGACTTGAGGCACTATTTCATGGCTGTTGCACTTAGTAGAAGTATTAATACACTAGGCTGTTTAGTACTCAAAATTACATATTCATGTAGTTGGCTTATTCAATTTTCATTTAAAACTGCTTCATAAAACACTGGATCTAAGCTTCTTTAAACAAACAAAAAAGAGACAAAACCAAAAACAACACTGCTCTGAGGCTTGGAAATGAATCTGTTTGTTTCCACTACTATACTGAATACAACTATTCATGCTGACCTGGCTGCATGTCACTATTTCTTAGTGCATGGTGTAGATGATCCTTCAGGTCACAACCATTTTATTAGCATGCTATCTAGATCCTGTAATTCCTGCAACTCCACACACATTGTACTTCTCCTAAGGAGTGACTCCACCTGTTTTCCAGGTATGCTGCTTCTATCACTGTCTCATCTTCAATCATAGACTCTCTATGGGAGTCAAATCAGTGTAGGTGACAAAGCAGGGATCAGAGCTCTTCCATATGCTTTGTTTTCAAAGATCTATGGATCCTCTAATATCACCAGCCAGCAAGCACATCAGTGCATGGTCATATCACTTTCCATTGCATTAAACAAATCTCATGTTATGTGAAATACAAAGTAATGAATCATAAGTTTTAAATAACAAATACTTGGTCTTTTTTTTTTTTTCATGGAACAAGCAGCAATTCAGTACTGTTTCACATCATGATTTACACCGGTCCTCTCCACATTATTGAGCATAACACTAGGAAGTCCTGAAGACAATGATTTGAAATATCCCAACAAGTGGCTTAGGTGTACTTCATTCTATTGAAATCAGTTTTCTCCAAAGCAAGACATTTTGTAGAAATGAAAACTGCATCTCAGTATAATTACTGAAAACATGAGTTTTCTGTACCAGTTTAGAATCTCAGATATTTTATATTAAATGCAAACAAGTATTTTATTAAATTCACAACAGAAAGATGCAGCATTAGTCTTGGTTTCCTCATCAGGTCCATTTTATTCTGGTGAGATGCTACTAGTTTCCAGGTCGTATTACTGTGTAGAAGTGATACACACTAGAATTGCTGTAGTAGCAATGACAGGCCCAATAAACCTAACATCTCAGTTTGGTTTTAAGTGTCACAGGTCACAAGCTAAGGCCAGAACAATTAGCTTCAACTAAGTTTATCCAAACATACAGTTCTTTGAATTTCAGTAGATGAGATCTGCTAAAGCTTCATTCATCTACTCAACAGATTGCTTGCCCCTAGGAGTCATGTAAGTGTGTAGCAGTCAACTTGAAGGGAGGAATCTAAAATTATTTCTTTCTTTCTCTTTCTGCTGAAAGTTGGAGCTATAAGAAAACTAGTGTTATTGTACTACAATAAGTTGCATTTTAGGTCTTGATTCTTAGATATGCTTCCCAGAGCAGCTGTGTTTATGGCCTCTCTTGTGTAACATAATATCCCTGTTACGTTACTTGGATTTATGCCTCTACCCTATGAGACATTTCACAAATGCAGGTTTAGTGTCGTCAGGCAGCTTGATGGAT
The DNA here is from genome assembly GCF_028554395.1 of Pezoporus wallicus. Classification (NCBI taxonomy): domain Eukaryota; kingdom Metazoa; phylum Chordata; class Aves; order Psittaciformes; family Psittacidae; genus Pezoporus; species Pezoporus wallicus. Next base: position 69,250 of record NW_026637305.1, read on the forward strand.
GTTAAATCCTGAAATTTACTCAAAGACATCCTAATAATGGCATGGCAGTGCTGATTCCAAATATAAATGCATCAATGTTGTAGCAATGCAGTCTTCCCCACCCTTATCGCCTTCTGTGTTAGCAGTCATATTGGTACAGAAGTGTAATACATTAGACATTGCCTTAACTTTACCCAAGGCACATGCATCACCACATTGAGATAGTCAGATAATTGAGTCCTACCCAAGAAGAAGCTGCATTTTTTTCTTAGGCCTCATGCATGCTCTGATTGTTGAATGTAGCAAAACGAAGCCAGGAAAGAACTAGCAAACAATTAAGAATTGTATCTTTGTGCTTCATTCTGATTTTAAAAGGATTTAGATAACACTGAGAAGTGATGACTGCATGACAACCACTTAACACTGACTAGCCTGATAAAATTTTACATGACAATGGCCAGTAACACCACACTACCAGATCCTCTTATAAGAGGCAATCACTCTGGTAACTTTGCAGTCCTGGAACTCTTGAACCAGCTGTCAGGTCAAATGAAACAGTTTAAAAGGAATCCTGAATGCACGTGTAGTTTGCTCAATAGCATCTCATCATTATTCTGAAAGCAAGAAACACCTATGCAGCAAAGAACGAAATAGAAGCTGGTGGCATCAAGGCAGGCAAAGTGGCCATGTACAGGAATATAATATCAGAAGGAAAAACGGTAGTGTCTTTAATGAATAGAAGCAGTGGGCAATACTGAGGAAGAGATGTGCTGCCACACATGCAAAAATATCCATTTAATTGTTGTGCTTTTTAAACTACTTTGCTCAGCCTTGAATCTGGTGAGCCAAGTCTTCAGTCATAAAAGAGACAAAAACCCAGGCTGGCTGCATGTCAGCTTTAAACACAGCTTAAATATAATGTCTTTAAAAAATTTCTGACACACATTCAATAACTAAAATCCCACAATTCTATGAGCAAGCATGGTCAAAGTTATCAAGTACAGACATTAATGACTAGTTGAAAATGAGGTCTCCACTAGCATAAGAAGACTAAATATTTTAGCTTTAGATGGAGCATGCAGTTTCTGGGCAGAGAGTTTGGCCTGAACTGACGAGCTTTTTATTATTCTTCATTATTTACCTGGAGCTCCCATTCCCCCTCCCCGTAAAATCTTACAACCATTTCAGTGTGGCTTAGATCACCTAGCTCGCAACCAAAAGCTTAAGAAGAAATCACATAATGCTGTGATAAGAAGTGCCAGTGAATTTGTGTTCTGTGGATAAAGCATGAGAACATCTGGATAATTCCTTAGTTGTTCTAGTGTAAGTCAGTTATCTGAACCTAAGTAAGAGGGGAGAAACTTTATTACAACCACCTGTAATGACATTATGGGTGGTTTTACTGCCACTTGGAGACCAGTGGATACTCTATGCCAGAGTGCCAGAGGTCCACAGTTTAGAGTCAGTTCCTCTGTAATAAATATCAGGTATGAAGAAAAAAAAAAAAAAAAAAAAATCAAATAATGACCAGTTTTCTTGAAACTTAAATGCAAGCTATCATTTACTACTCTTCTTCAGGTCTGATGAATTCTGCATCCATTTAGGCATTGTTGGTTTAACAGAAACATCAATAGAATGTGAAACATGGGGAGAGGCAGGCAGTATTGGATAGTTATATCAAGCAAGTGTCACCTCTGCAGGGCTGCCTTCAAAAAGCTGTTCAAAAGAAGTTCTGAAGGAATAAGTGTGACAGGAGGAAGATATAACTTCAAAACAGGTAGCTCTAAGCAGCATCAAAAAAGTAGGATACAAGGCACAGTGTCTAACAAAAATTCAGACTATACAGAAATCCATGATAAATGATTCATGCATTGCAGAGGTGATAAATGACTCAAGAACCATTTTAGTAACAGAATGGACATACATTCCTAGCTGAAAGGAGAGGAATAAGGTTGCGACTCTAACAAACCATGATTTTATATCATTCTGTAAGGGTCCTCCGTACTTGAGTTGTGTAAACACAAAATATTTCCCTATCCCTTAGGCCAACAAGTGAAACAGCATTAAATTTATTGAGGAATTGGTAAGATTTCCCAGTCTCTGCCCTTGCCTCTTCGACATCTGAAGAGGGGAGAAGTCAAAGCTGCATTACAGAATGCTTTAAACCTTCTCAAAATAAATTAGAAACAGCAGAAGGGTCTGTCACTGACCCTCTATCAGCAGGAACCCCTCTGCCCAATATGGTGGCAAATACTGCTGGGAGGCAAATACTGACCACCTGCATTCAATTCCTGTTTTCCAGACAGCCAGGAGAGCTAGTATTGTGAAATTCTGACTTCACAGAGTATTAGTGTCCTAAATCTGAGCAGAAAGAGTCTTGAACAGTAGTAGATCTGTTTTTTCTCCCTCAAAAAAATCAGTTATTCAAGACAAAGCAGCAGCTTTTAGACAGATTATTAAGCTTTATCCTGTGACTTGAACAAGTGGAATATAGCAGCTTTAACCTTATCTGTCATCAGAAACTACTCATTGATTTTTTGTTCATCTTGAGAGTAAATTTTTCTCATAGGTGCTATATCTTGATGTCCAGTAAGGCAGTTTTCATATCACTGCAGTCTGTTAAATAAACCATCAGACAGGTAATTCAGAGAAGGAATCTGTGTGTATATGTATATATATGCAAGGTATTAAAGTTTCTGAAAAGGTTCTGGACTTTCCAGAACCTTTGGCATTGCCCACAGTATAATGACCACACATTCAATCTTTGCTTTGCAAGCAGTGTTTCCATGGAAATTTTCCACTATTTAAGTTATTCGTGTTGTTTTACATGAATTTGCAAGTGTATCTGTATTTTGCAAGTGAAAGAAATGCAGATAAGCTATTAATCATCAAGAAAGGACAAGGGGCAATTTTGACAATACATTAATCCTGTCACTATTTGAGATGAAATTAATCCAAAATTTACAAGAGAACTGATAACACTTTGTACTTCATTTTGCTGCTACTTTATACCAACAGTTTGCATGAAAAGGCACCTAGAATTTCTGGTGCTGCATCTTGCTGTGTGTGCCATATTTTATATACAATATCAATGTCTAGTTTACAGTAAAACAGTCCTGCATTAACCACTGTGAACTGAGATGTAAAGCCAGACAAACCTCTTTGTAATCCAGGGAAAGGAGATTTATCCCCCTATCCATATCCAAAAAAAAGTGGTTGACTGACATATAGCATTCTGGTCCATGGCTTTGCTGCATATGACATGGCACTGAATTGAGTCTAGGGAAGTAAGTGAGTAACGGCATTAAGAAGAGCCTGCCAGGTATTTATCATTTGGAGCACATCAACAAAAGAGCAAAGTTGTTTCCTAATTTTTTTGGAAACCATAACTGGGACTGGGAGAAATTGCATATAAATATCTCAAAGGTGGATGCCAAGAGGACAGTGCCAGACAAGGAGCAGTGGCCATAAACTAAACCACAACAAGTTTCACCTCAACATGAGGAAGAACTTCTTTATATTGAAGGTGGCAGAGCACTAGAACAGGCTGCCCAGGAGGGTCATGGAGTCTCTGTCTCTGAAGACATTCAAAACTCACCTGGACACTTTCCTGTGTAACCTGCCCTGGGTGGACCTTCCTTGGTGGGAAGGTTGGACTAGATGATCTCCAGAAGTCCCTTCCAACCATAATCGTTCTGTGATTTCGCAAATTCATACAAGGAAGCATGCATGAAAGACTTTCATTCTTGCTGCATAGGCTTTAATACAAAGCCTGCCTACACCTTAATAAAGTAGCAAGTTGGTCAGAAAATGTTGGTATTTTTGCAGAAAGCAAGAGAAGAACAAATACTAGAGAGACAAGCCATAGTAACCAAAGTCACATTTGTACTGACAGTACATTAGATTCCAATACAAGGTATGGGTTTTTATGTTACATAAAATTACAAGAGAAGCTCAAATGGTGCTAGGAAAGGGATTTTACCATATTAGCTCTTCAGAGGCCTCTTTTTGCTCCTACTACATATGTTAGTGAAGCAATATTAACCAATGGTCTCTACATAAGTTCCCTACCTAGTCAACATTACAAGCCTATGACTAAGCTTGCAAGCATTACCCAATCTTTACCTCAGGTCCCATTTTGTTGCCAGTTGCATGTGTAGTACTTCATGGCAAAGTAAAGCAGAACAGAACTCAGCATGAAAAGTAGAGGCAGCAATGCCATCAGCAAGTCTGTACATACTTACTGTAAGCAGTCATGCTCCACTACATGCCACATCCAATACTATTTCTTGCAACTACACAACAGGACCCTGTATGACTGTGACATAATTCTCTTATCTCATTGAGTCCCAAATGCAGAAGAGCTGCAAAACAATTTTACTTGAGAGAAGCAGTGAAAAGATTTATAGGAAAAGAAAATAAAAAGGAAGTTTTACTACATAGAACATCAGGTTTTACAGTTGTGACAATGAACTTGATGATTGTTCTGCAGTAAAGCTGGTGATATATACTCACTGAAGGGCAGTACACCTTTTCAGTTCAAAGCACAATGCTCTTCCAAGATGCAGTTTTTGCCGAAAGATTGTTCTTCCATATTTTAAATGCTGAAGTACATATTTCTATAAATTGGTGCTTAAAGATCCTTGGCACTTCTCTAGAAGCATTACCTCATGACAGATTGTCAAAAAAGGCATCAATTCTCTTTACACAAACGGATGGTGAAATGCAAACTCTGCTAAGAACACACCTTTGATACTTTATCAATTCTTCAGCAAAGGAAGATACTACTAACATAGCTCACCCTCCTCCTACACAAAGAGGATTCATTCCAGTGCAGCTAAAGAGTGACTTCAACCTGGCTTACATGAGACTTCGAGAGATGATTCCAAAAGTGCAGGGTGAATTCTTTCAACACCAACTCAGACACACCACAACATTTAAGAGGAAACGTATATTAGCATGCTTCATTGTAGATTAAAGCTCAGTATCTTAGTAAACTTTGAAAACCAACATGCAGTCCCACCTCAAGAGACAAGCTATGAAGTTACTACTGATCCTGTAGTGAAACTTCTTCATAACAGTAGATATTTCCATCCACAGATTTTAAGTCCAGAACTTGACTGAAACCCTAACTAAAGACACGTGTACTATCAAAACAGGCTTTTCCTCATTGTTTCTGAGGAATTCACCAGCATATTCAGTTATGAAAATTAACAAAGCTTCTCATAAAATAGAAGATAGGGAGCTAGAAAATAAAAAAGTGAAAGATACTGCTGAAGTGAACTTTCTATTAGAAATATGGAAGACTCCATGCAGATAGCCTACATTTAACAGCTACCAGCTTACAATAAACGCTAAAGCATATCTTATAAAATATCTCCCACTACCAGCCCTGAAACATTCTTTCATTAATGTAAGCACACACTCTCAAATACTGAACCAAGTACTGCCTACTCAAACTAAAAACCATAAAGAGCCAATCCTGCAATTTAAGTATAAGACAGTATTAAAACCTGTATAGAAATAAAAAGGAAGACAGTCAAACACACAGACTTGTTCCTCCCAAGAACAAAATAAGTTACACAGTTAAGCCAGAGCAGCATTTCATTAGCTTAACTTAGAGTGGGATGATTATTCTTCAGAATTAAGTCCATCAAGATTTCCTTTTCAGAAAGGAATCATAAATATATAGTCTCTTCTTTTGCAACCACTTCTAAGCTATCAAACACTAAAATGGCTGCTAACCCTTATTATTTTTGCCTTCCTGACTCTGATTTGCCTTTGCCTCTCCTAGGCCTCCCAGCAATTGGAGAACTAATTTATATTGGTTTCACCTCATGCTTGTTGGGCCTGAGTTCACTCTGAGCAAACTGCAGGTGTTCAAATTCAGTGCTCTTTCAGTTTTAACCTTTCTCTCACCTCCCTCCCTCCCGCCATCATTCCAAACCTTTCTTCTTCTCTTAGCCTTAAAAACCAAAAGTGATAAGAAAATATGCACCCTATGCAATAGAAAATACAGTATTTCCTACAGCCTTCCCCAGGTGCAAAACACAATAATTCCCAGGTTCTTTTGTTTAACCTGTGTGTTCCCTAAAATGATGTGTCTGGCTTGGCCCGTTTATTTCTTACAACATTTTTTCCCCAAACAGTAACATATTTTTGTTAAACATTCTTTTCAAGAAATAGCAAAGAAAACACTGAGTGAACACTAGTATTGGCAGTCAGTCTGGAGAATGAACATACCATCAGAGGCGATAATTCTGTAAGGTCTTTCTTGGTCTGGTCTCAGGCAGGAGAGAAGTTGCTGCAGGCTGGATTAGTGTTTCCAGCTGGCTAGATCCACCTTACATGTTAAAGCCAGAAAATCCATGTACCCCTAAAGAGTACTTGGTGGCTGCTGCAGCTGGGACTCTGCTGTTTATTAAGTTTGGTTCCCAAAATTGCTGCTCACTTCTTTTAATAGCACTGTATTTATTATTAGTTTCAGATCAACAGAATTTTTTAGATATATTATTTATTATTTTTCATTTCAGTTACCAAAATAAGCCTCACTAGATTAAAAAAACGTACAAAGATTTAATGAAATATATGCATTTTACCCATGCCTATGGCTGAAAACAAAACCATTTTTAAAACAGAACCATGAATGGAAAATAAAGCGCAAAATATGCAAGTGGCTTAAGGTACTGAACAGAAATAACAGAAAACAATTACTCGCAGAGGCTTTCTGCTTGTCATCCTGAATCACAAGATATTACCAGAAGACAAAATTATCTTTAGCAGAATGAATGAAATTCATGGTCACAGAGGGCAAGTGATCCTCCACATGTTAAGAGCATCAGACATCAGCAGCTGGCAGCACGATCTGTGCTTCGGGAATACCAAAGACAATAAAGTTAGGAAGTTCATGTTCATTCACACAGCAATGTAAATTAATAACTGGACAAGGAATAACATGATATGAACAAAAACATCAAATTGTCACTAGCAGGTTTTCCATTAGAGTAAGCGGCAGAAATTATATTTCTAAATGATGCTAATCCTTTTGCTACTGCTTTGCTAGTTATTTGTGTTTTGCTTGAACACTCGAAACTCAGAAAGAAGGCTAACTAAGGTTTCTTCAAACCAAAAAGCTAGTTAAAAAAATTAGAATACTAGAAGCACAAAAAAAGAAGCATATAAAAAAACTCCAAACAGATAGAAGCCAAATCTTTCCCTTTAGGGGTGACTGTTACTCCTGACAGTCCAAACCAAAGATTTTCTATGTCCTGGTTCAAGACAAGGGAAAAATGTGTATATTTGGAATGGCAATATCAGAATGCTCTCAGCAATATTTTGGGAAACATTTATAGACTGTGATAGATTTCCAGAAAGATGAAGTATTTTAGAAACTTGTCTTTGTATCTGTCATAAAGAATCTTTCACAAATGCTGTAAAAACTCCTGGCCAAGAAACAGCATTAAGTCTCCTTTTTATAACTTCATATTTGTCTGAATAAGAAATAATTGAACACATACACTTTGGAAAGTAACTTACATCAAGCAGTTACCAAATCATACAATAATGAAGATGGGTAGAAAAACTCATTTCAATCACATCTTGTTAGGGAGAAAATTATGACACCTTATATAAAAGCTAATTATTTAATACTGAACAGCTGTTACATTAACTTTAATTACTATTAGAAATTACTAGCAGAAGTTCATGGGGTTTTCTCAAAGCAAGATATATCTATGTTGCAAGTGAAAAGTGATAACATATTCTCAGTTTTATCACTGATCTTAATGCATGTTGTTTTCATTTCTGATGACATATGGTCAAATTAAGCCTTCCACTATGAAGAGTCTGACATTTGGCTTCCTCCAAGAGGTCCATCTCTAACTGAAGAAAAACATACTCAGTGTTTTAGCTTAGAAAAATTTTCAAGTACATATTAAATTTTTTTTCCCAATCACAAAATTTCTCAGCTTCTGAATAACTTCGATCTAAATGGGACAGATTGGTACATTTAACATTAGCAGCATGCCTAAGACTATCCTGATGGGTTTCTTTTCTTTAATCATTCTGTGTTGCACCAGTCTATGTTTCTCCCTCTGCTAATACACAAGATCATGAGCAAGTGTCTAACTTTTCTCCACTTTGAGCAAAGGAGAAGAAAGCAGGGTTTCTGTGCAATGAGCAATGCAGTTTTACCAGTTGTACACTAAATCCTCATTCTTTCACAAGCCAGCCTGAAGGCACCTCTTGCAAATGGGCTGGGGAATTTCATAGCCTGAGGGATTTAAACTTTCTCCTTCTGTGGGAATTTAAACTTTCTCCTTCTGTAGAAATTTAAACCCCAGTAATCTAAAAGCCTACAGTGTGTGCTTGCAGCCCAGAAAGCCAACCATGTCCTGGGCCACATCAAAAGAAGTATGACCAGCATGTAGATAGGTGGGATTCTCCCCCTATGTTCAAAACTACTAAAAATATATTAAATTATTTGCCAGTGTAACCTTGCACTTTTTAAGGTAGAATGACATGTACTTAGTAGCTGTTCTTGGTCCTTCCCCCTGGTAAAATGTGCTGCTGTCTTTCTAATCAATGTGATAATGAACTCATCCACCAGACTTATAATGACTAACAGGTTTCAAAGTTTAAATACTGTGCTGCAGAACAGGTAGAAAAAATTTAACAAGTTACTTTCCTGGCATAACTTTCCTAAACAAGTTTCCACTCTTAAAACAGATGAGAAGGTTGGGAGGTTTAAATGAGACACACTATAATGTGTCTTCTTGAGCATCTCAAACTAGGTTGTGGTCAGAAATAGAGAGGCAGAGTCAACAGTTCTAAGACAAATCTACTGAGCTTTCCCGGTTTTGCAGCTCTGAATTGGAGTATGTCCATACTAGCACAGCATCTTGTATCTGGAAGTAAGATGGATGTTTTAAATTCTTCTAAAGAGAATGCAAGGAACTTCATAGCGATCCACTTATCAAATAAACTGTTTCAGGAGAAGTTCATCCTAACTACAAGACAGTAATAATTGGTTTATTCTCAGAAGAATCATCCTGTATTCACTTGTCTTGTTGTATTCAACAGTCTTGTTGACACCAAAGGGCTCTGATTTAAACTTACTGAAAAGAATCCCAAAACTAACGACAATAAAAAAATTTTACAAGTGAAGAAATTCTTAAAAGACACTAGTATTTTTGAACTGATTAGCTAGAAAATTCCAGTTATGATTAATTTCTTAGTCTTTGATGACTCCCTGTCTTCTGTCTACTTTCCTAGGAAAACACTCTGCTGTTCTCTTAGCAAGTACTGAAAATTCACAGCGAGCTTTTCATAAAATGAACCTACTCAAGGCTATTCTGTGAAAAGTATGACATTCATTTTGCATTTATGGTAATGATTAAATAAATATGCTCCCCGATGTGTTTTGCAAGACCCTGGAGTGCTGCACAGGGTGGATACATGGCTTCCAGACATATTTGTTACAGAAAGTAGATTAAAATGGCAGAGCAGCCAGGAGAGAACATGCAGAGAACTTACTGGAATGACACTTCTGATTTGATAAAGATGTTAACTATAGCTATTAAAGAGGTCAAATAAAAAGAGAGCTAGAAAAGAAGTTGAAACTGCTGGAGACTTACAACTGCTCACTTCCATCTTCAAGACTGTGCAACCACAAGCATGCAAGCCTGCATTGAGGGGCAAACATTTATGCAAGCAAATGTCAGGAGGGAGAGAGTGGACTCATGTCTTGTGTTCAGCAGTAGCAGTCATTTTTTCTCCTTCTTAGTAGCTGCTGTAGCCCTGTGTTTTTGACTTTTGGCCTGGGAACAGTGCTGATAACACCAATATTTTTAGTTACTGCTCAAATGTTTAGTCTGGCCAAGGACTTTGTGAGCCTCATGCTCTGCCAGGGAGGAGGGGAAGCCAGGAGGAAGCAGAGACAGGACACCTGACCCAAACTAGCCAAAGAGGTATTCCATACCAGAGCACGTCATGCCCAGGATGTAACTGAGAGTTACCCGGAAGGGCTAGGGACTGCAGGGCTGGAGGAGGTATCGGTCCGTGCTCGGTCGGGCGGGGTGGGGCGAGTTATCCGTTGGCGGGTGGTGAGGTGATGTACTCTCTTCCCTTGTTATTTCCCTTATCATTATTTTTATTGGTGGTAGCAGTAGTGATTTCTGTTATACCTTAGTTACTAAACTGTTCTTATCTCAACCCATGGTAGTTGCATTCTTTTCAGTTCTCCTCTCCATCTCTCCGGGAGCAGGGGGAAGACAAGAACCGGGGGGGGGGGGGGGGGGGAAGAAGGGGGGGGGGGGGGGGGGGTGGAGAGAGAGGCTGTGTGGCTGACTGTGTTTAAACCACGACAACTCATCAGAGAACTAACAGTAAATTGCACAAATTCGTCTGAGGTTGAAATAAATTCTCAAAGCATTTGCTTATTCAGAAATAGAGAAAGTATTTCAGTGATTCTCCTTTAGTTCATAGGGAGGATTGAAAGAAATAGGGCTGGAGTGGTAATTATTGCAGTATCTCTATACCTCAAGTGATGGTAGTCCTGCTGTATAATATTTATTTAATAAAAGAAATAAAATGTTTATTTTCTTATCCTGGCAAAGCAAATATATTGAGCATTTACAGTTTCATTTATATTGATGTGAGCCAAGGTGATTGGAGATTCAGTCCTATTAATAAGAGATAAAGAGATTTCCTTGTATAGTTTGGAGACATCCACCAGGCTTAACAAATACTGGGCAACTCATTCCCTACTCTTACTACATATAAGAGAGACAAGATATAGATGTGACATTTGCGACAGCCTGTGAAAGAGGTTCACTGTGCATACAGGAAGGAATGCTGTAGAGATTGACCAAAAGCCATTAAGCCCATGAAATGAGTGCTGCATTTTGACTTAAACCTCAGAAAGAGGAGTAATGGATGGGATGGGATGAAAGGAATAAAGCAGCATTGCAAAAATGAAATCCCCAGTGCTAGTGAGAAAGACTATACTGCAGATTAGTTTTAATGAAAGGAGATACATTCAGGAAAGATTACATTTTGAATACAGGGCTCAGAAAAGAGTTTTCCTGCTATTGTTTCAGGATGATAGAAGAATAAAAATGAAGAGACAAAAACGTATGCCGTTGCCAAAAAATTACACCAAAATTCAGATCAGGATTTCAGAAGCACAGAAGTGACAGAAGTGCAGATTCAAGGGGTCTGGAAGGTAAACCAGAGATCTAACATTTGGAGGAAGACCGAAAAATGAACACTTAGTAGTTTATAGAAAACCAAAGACTGGTATTGCAATCAAAAATAAAGAAGTTAAAGCATGAAGAAAAAATGCTTGTAAGACTGAGTTTGAGGATGGGATATAGTACTTTCAAGTGGCTGAAAACAACAGGTACCAGTGGTGGCAAGTAGACAGAAAAAGCAGGGAAAACAGGCACCAAGGCAGGAAGTGAAGGGAGCAAATCTTTAAAAGACAGATACACCAAGAGCTTTTATTAACTAAGAGAGCTATTTTGCTTTGCCACATTACAGTTAGTAGTTAGGCAGTATGCAGAGCTGGTAACCAGCTGATGGTACTGTATTCACTGCAGTGTACATCTGTGTTACTGCTATTCATTCAATCTGAGCATCCCCAGCTTCTCTTTAGAAAGCCCCAGAGGCAAGGGAAGAGTACAGGTTTTTATGAGGGATATCTCTCCTTCCACGGAGTTGCAGGAGCGACAGGTCTATGCGTTAAGCGTTGTTTCTTACTATATCACATTTAAGATAATGTTTCAGTTTCACATGCGTCATTCAACAACCAGCAATTTACAGCGACACTTGATACCTTCTGGCTGCAGTTCTCAAGTAATATGAGATACTGGAGAGCACGGCTGTTGAAACAGCAGTGCTGATGGTGTAAACAAGCCAGTTAAAAATGTGTCAGGCTTTGTTCAACTGGGAATCACATCCTTGTTATGAGCTGATGCATCACACCTGCTTCTTTCAGGTTAACTGACAAATTGCTGCTATGTAAATCTGCACTTTAAATACAACACCATGCCTCTCCTGAGACTGAATGAGTGAGAGAGGGAAACTGAAACAAAGAAATAAACACACCAGACTCATGGTGCCTCACATGACAGCATATCCTTCCACAGAGGAATATAATTCTATCCTTGAGGCAGGATTACTCACAAATGCCACATATATAATAGTATCCCAACACAGACAGAGAAAAGATGGTCTTTCCCTTAAACTTAATTACTACAAAAGCTGAAATAGAGAAAATTGTCAGTGAGTCAACTAATTTCTCTGAGTGTCCAGAGAAATTAGTTAAATGATCTCTGACAGTCATTACAAATATTTGACCTTCATTCCAATCCTGCTTCTATAACATGCAGGGAAAATGGCCCACTGTAATTAAACACACAGTCACACTCTTTTTATCATTTGTGGATGTGTAGCACTAGGGGACATTTCTGTATGAGCAGCACTGTCCTTCTGAAAACCCCAGTCATCCCTCCAAGGACCTATACCAGGCTGTCCTGTCACACCTGCACCATCTGAAGGCACACATTGGTTTCACAATTGAACAAGCACTGAAAATAATGACTAGGCTGTGAGAATAGGGTCTCTTCCATGTTCTGTGGCTGGCAAAATACCAGAAATAGCTACGAAAGATGTAGTTCATCCAGCTTGATGAACCATTAAGTCTTAGCTCATCTCCCTAACCCCTAATTGGGGGCGTACTAACAAAGTGGAAGTCCCGAGACTTTATCAAAATATTTCAATACTGTACTGAGGAGTGAACCTGACAGCTGAGAGATCCTTTTTCACTTGATTCTGAAGGTGCTGGCTGCTAGTCACCAACAGAGAAGAAATACCAGGCTAAATCATTGAATGGTTTGGGTTAGAAGGAACATTTAAAAGTTGTCTACTCCAACCCCCCTGCAATAAGCAGGAACATCTTGAACTAAATCAGGTTTCTGAGAGCCCCATCAGACCTGACCTTGAATGTCTACAGGGATGGAGCGTCCACAACCTCCCCGGGCAACCTGTGCCAAGGTTTCAACACCCTCCTTTAAAAAAAATATCTTCTTCATACATAGTCTAAGTGTACCTTTGTCTGATTTTCTGAGACAGTGTCAATGACCTCAAAGAGTTTTTGTGTCCTGTCTGGGTGATTATCTGAGCATGGTATGATTTTAAGGTACTGTCTATCATACCTGAAAAATCATGGCAGTCAGGTGAAGTTCCCAATGACTGGAAAAAGAGAAATATACCCTCATTTTCAAGAAGGGGAAAATGGAAGACCCAGGGAACTACATACAGTCACTCTCACCTCTGTGCCTGGATCAGATTCTCCAAGAAAGCATGCTAAAGCACATAAAAAACAACAAGGTGCTTGGTGACAGCCAGCATGGCTTCACTAAGGGGAAATCCTGCCTCACCAATTTGGTGGCCTTCTATTATGGGGTTACAGAAATGATGGACAGGGGTAGAGCAGTTGATGTCATCTACTTGGATTTGTGCAAAGCGTTTGACACTGTCCCACTGTAAATTGGAGAGATATCAATTTGATGGATGGACCACTCAGTGGACAAGGAATTACAGCCCAGTCAGTCTCACCTCTGTGCCTGGCAAAGTCTTGGAGCAGATTCTCCTGGAAGGCATGCTAAGGCACATGAAAATCAACAAGGTGCTTGGTGACAGCCAGCATGGCTTCACTGAGGGGAAATCCTGCCTGACCAATTTGGTGGCCTTCTATGATGGGGCTACAGAACTGATGGACAGGGGTAGAGCAGTTGATGTCATCTACCTGGACTTGTGTAAAGCATTTGACACTGTCCCACATGACATCCTTGTCTCTAAATTGGAGAGACATCAATTTGATGGATGGACCACTCGGTGGATAAGGAGCTGGCTGGATGGCTGCACACAGAGAGTTGTGGTCAATGGCTCAATGTCCAGCTGGAGACCGGTAACGAGTGGCGTCCCTCAGGGATCTGTGTTGGCACTGGTCTTGTTCAACATCTTCGTCGCTGACATGGACAGTGGGATTGAGTGTGCCCTCAGCAAGTTTGCCGATGACACCAAGCTGTGCGGTTCGGTTGATACGCTGGAGGGAAGGAATGCCATCCAGAGGGACCTTGACACGCTTGTGAGGTGGGCTGATGTCAGCCTCATGAAGTTCAACCATGAGAAGTGCAAGGGCCTACACCTGGGTCAGAGCAATCCCAGGCACAGCTACAGGTTGGGCAGTGAAGTGATTCACAGCAGCCCTGCAGAGAAGGACTTCGGGATTGAGGAGAAGCTGAACATGAGCCGGCTTCAGTGTGCTGTCAGCCCAGAAAGCCAACCATATCCTGAGTTGCATCAAAAGGAGCGTGACCAGCAGGTCAAAGGAGGTGATCCTGCCCCTCTACTCTGCTCTCATGAGACCTCACTTGGAGTATTGTGTGCAGTTCTGGTGTCCTCAGCATAAAAAGGACATGGAACTGTTGGAACAAGTCTAGAGGAGGGCCACAAGGATGATCAGGGGACTGGAGCACCTCCCGTATGAAGACAGGCTGAGGAAGTTGGAGCTGTTCAGCCTGGAGAAGAGAAGGCTGCGTGGAGACCTCATAGCAGCCTTCCAGTATCTGAAGGGGGCCTATAAGGATGCTGCAGAGGGATTCTTCATTAGAGATTGTAGTGATAGGACAAGGATCTAAACTTAAACAGGATGGGTTCATACTAGACATAAGGAAGAAATTCTTTACTGTGAGGGTGGTGAGGCACTGGAACAGGCTGCCCAAGAGTGGTAAATGCTCCATCCCTGGCAGTATTCAAGGCCAGGTTGTACAGAGTCTTGGGCAACATGGTATAGTGTGAGGCATCCGTCTGTGGCAAGGGGCGTGGAACTAAATGATCTTAAGATCCTTTCTAACCCTAATTATTCTACGATTGGGACCTAAATCCACTCTTTCCCTCCTTTGATATTCAAAAGCTTACTCTGCTTCTTCTTACAGATTCTACATACAGTGTTGAACAATTTAAGACACATTCAAGTAAACAACATTTGTTGGGGTTTAGTATTCTATGCTTGCTAAAGTGCATTATGCAGAAGAAGAAACAGTGGCTGAAAACATCTATTTAAATCCTTTGAAACAAGCATGGACAAAGGCAGTGGCATACAAACTGCATTGTCAAAATAATGCCTCCTTCTTTTCATGCCAAAACCCCAAGAACATTATAACATTTTCTATCCAGTCATTCAGTTGTGCAGTAGTGTGAACAAGCTGTTGCCTTTATAGCTTTTTGAGGATTTCTGGTTTGAACTCAGACACATTAAACATTACTTGCTGCCTTAGGAACACTAGGATTTTCCTGTCAACTTCTGGTGCACCAGATACATCAGCAGTTAATGTACCTGCCCAGCTGTATTGCTCAACATGGAAGGTTGAGATAGACCCTGAGCATGGTGTTTCTTGTGCCAAGAAGACAAACTGCAAGGTCCTGAGCCTCTATCAGTCAACAATGACAGCACTCATGTATACAGCTGAGCCTCTGAAAAGAAAAATGAAAAAAAAGAAAAAAACACAAACCAGCATCTTGACATTTTGCAAATTGTAAAACCTAAATTCTAAAATCCTGTATTTTCCCCATTGTCACTTATTTTAAAGCTGATAGATTTAAGAAAACAAGCAGAGGGCAAACTGCCTGCCTTCTTATAATCATAGAATCATAGAATGGTTAGGGCTGGAAAGGACCTTTAGATTATCTAGTTCCATGGGCAGGGACACCTCACATTAAACCACCTCACCCAAGGCTTCGTCCAACCTGGCCTTGAACACTGCCAGGGATGGAGCATTCAAAGTCTCCCTGTGCAACCCATTCCAGTACCTCACCAACCTAACAGGAAAGAATTTCCTCCTTATATTCAATCTAAACTTCCCCTGTTTAAGTTTTAACCTGTTACCCCTTGTCCTATCACTACAGTCCCTAATGAAGAGTCCCTCCCCAGCATCCCTATAGGCCCCCTTCAGATACTGGAAGGCTGCTATGAGGTCTCCACATAGCCTTCTCTTCTCCAGGCTGAACATCCCCAACTTCCTCAGCCTGTCTTCATACGGGAGGTGCTCCAGTCCCCTGATCATCCTCATGGCCCTTCTCTGGACTTGCTCCAACAGTTCTGTGTCCTTCCTATGTTGAGGACACCAGAACTGCACACAATACTCCAAGTGAGGTCTCATGAGAGCAGAGTAGAGGGGCAGGATCACCTCCTTTGACCTGCTGGTTACGCTCCTTTTGATGCAACTCAGGATATGGTTGGCTTTCTGGGCTGACAGCACACACTGAAGCCGGCTCATGTTCAGTTTCTCCTCAATCCCGAAGTCCTTCTCTGCAGGGCTGCTGTGAATCACTTCACTGCCCAACCTGTAGCTGTGCCTGGGATTGCTCTGACCCAGGTGTAGGCCCTTGCACTTCTCATGGTTGAACTTCATAAGGTTGACATCAGCCCACCTCACAAGCATGTCAAGGTCCCTCTGGATGGCATTCCTTCCCTCCAGCGTATCAACCGAACCGCACAGCTTGGTGTCATCAGCAAACTTGCTGAGGGTGCGCTCAATCCCACTGTCATGTCAGTGACGAAGATGTTGAACAAGACCAGTCCCAACACCGATCTCTGAGGGACACCACTCGTTACCGGTCTCCAGCCGGACATTGAGCCATTGACCACAACTCTCTGTGTGCAGCCATCCAGCCAGCTCCTTATCCACCGAGTGGTCCATCCATCAAATTGATGTCTCTCCAATTTAGAGACAAGGATGTTGCGTGGGACAGTGTCAAACGCTTTGCACAAGTCCAGGCAGATGACATCAACTGCTCTACCCCTGTCCATCAGTTCTGTAGCCCCATCATAGAAAGCCACCAAATTGGTCAGGCAGGATTTCCCCTTAGTGAAGCCATGCTGGCTGTCACCAAGCACCTTGTTGATTTTCATGTGCCTTAGCATGCCTTCCAGGAGAATCTGCTCCAAGATTTTGCCAGGCACAGAGGTGAGACTGACTGGGCCGTAATTCCCCTGGTCATCCATTTTCCCCTTCTTGACAAGGGGAGTTATATTTCCCTTTTCCAGTCATTGGGAACTTCACCTGACTGCCATGATTCCTCAAACATGATGGCCAGTGGCTTAGCAACTTCATTTGCCAGCTCCTTCAGGACCCGCAGATGGATTTCATCAGGTCCAATGGACTTGTGCACATTCAGATATTTAAGATGGTCTCGAACCAGATCCTCTCCTACAGTGGGCCCAAGGTCTTCATTCTCATAGTCCCTGCGTCTGCCTTCCAAGACTTGAGTGGTGTGGTCAGAGACTTTGCTAGTGAAGACCAAGGCAAAGAAGTCATTCAGAAGCTCAGCCTTCTCCAAACCCAGGGTAGCCAGTTCTCTCAAGAGCTTCCTGAGGGGGCCTACATTCTCCCTAATCTGTTTTTTATCTGCTACATACCTGTAGAATCCCTTCCTGTTATCCTTAACATTCCTAGCCAAGTTTAATTCTAACTGGGCCTTAGCTTTCCTAACCTGGTCCCTAGCTTCCCAGACAACACCCCTGTACTCTTCCCATGCTGCCTGTCCTTGCTTCCACCTTTTATAAGCCTCTTTTTTCATTTGAATTTTCCTCAGCAGCTCCTTATCCACCCAAGGAGGTCTCCTGGCCCTCCTGCTGCACTTCCTTCTGGTTGGGATGCAACACTCCTGAGCTTGTAGCAGGTGATCCTTGAATATCAGCCAACAGTCTTGGCTCCCCCCTGCCCTCTAGCGCTACATCCCATGGAACCTTCCGAAGCAGGTTCCTGAAGAGGCCAAAGTCTGCTCTTTTGAAGTCCAGGGCAGTGAGCTTGCTGCACGCTCTTCTCCCTGTCCTGAGGATCTTGAATTCAACCATCTCGTGATCGCTGCATCCAAGGCTGCCCTGGAGCATCACATTTCCAATGAGCTCTTCCCTGTTGGTGAGCATGAGGTCAAGCATGGCACCACTCCTTGTCAGCTCCTCTGTTACCTGCAGAAGGAAGTTGTCTTCTACACAATCAAGGAACCTCCTGGATTGCTTGTGCCAGGCTACACAATCGAGGAACCTCCTGGATTGCCTGTGCCGGGCTGTACCGTTGCTCCAACAGATACGAGGGTGGCTGAAGTCACCCATGAGAACAAGGGCCTGTGAGCGTGAGGCTTTTCCTATCTCTCTATAGGGTGCTTCATTCGCAGGTTCTCCTTGATCAGGCGGTCTGCAACAGATCCCCACAGTAATGTCTCCCATAGCTGTTTTCCCTTTAACCCTGACCCACAAACTCTCTGTTAACTGATCACCTGTCCCCAGACAGAGTTCCATACTCTCCAGCCTATCCCTAACATAAATAGCAACTCCCCCTCCCCGTCTGTCGGGCCTGTCTATCCTAAAGAGCCTGTAACCTTCCATTCCAACACTCCAGTCATAGGAGCCATCCCACCATGTTTCTGTGATGCCTATTATATCACACCCCTGTAGACGTGCACACATCTCTAATTCCTCTTGTTTGTTCCCCATGCTATGGGCATTTGTATAGAGGCATCTGAGCCGAGCTCCAAATGAAGCCAGCTCATTGGCTGGAGCAGCTGGAATATATCTAATATCTAATATCTAATAATATCTAATCATTCATCTCAAATAAATATTAGAGATCCTAACTTATCAGAATGGATACTTAATAATTAAATGAACAAGTAAGACAACCAAATAAGTTGCAAGTTTGATTATATATACATCTTTACTTTAAGATTTAAGTAGGACAAATCAATTCATCCATCAAAACTAGAAGAGAAAGGAACTTCAGGTTCTATAATTCAGTGAGATTTAAAAATAGAATTAAAAATAGAAATTAATTGCATGAAATTGTGCTCAATTCCAAACGCTTCCATGGACAAAATGCAAGTAATGACTCTTGTAAACAAGCTAATTGATGTGAAAAATATAGCTCAGAATGCCTTATATGACCAAAATCTCACAAAAAGGACACAGGCTTGGTGTTGTACTATGATCAATACAAATCAGATACAAAACAGATACAACTATGCTGCTTTGTTGATGTATCAGCTGAGAGTCTGGCTCAGTTTTCCTTAAAATGAGAAAAAACATGTCCTCTAACACGTCCTCTAACCCAGTGTCCTGGGTTCAGCAGTAGCAGTCATGTTTCTCCTTTGTGGTAGCTGGTGCAGTGCTGTGTTTTGACTTCCAGCCTGAGAACAGTGCTGGTGATACCGATGTTTTTGGTTGTTGCTATGTGATGTTTACCCTGACCAAGGACTTCGTGAGGCTCATGCTCTGCCAGGGAGGAGGGGAAGCCGTGAGGAAGCAGAGATGGGGTGCCTGACCCAGGCGAGCCAAAGAGGTATTCCATACCACAGCACGTCATGCCTGGGGTGGGGGATAACTGGGAGTTACCCGGAAGGACACGGGCTTCTGGGTGGGACTCGTTTCTTGGCCGGTGGTATTGTATTCTCTTCCCTTGTTATTTTCTCTTATCGTTGTTGTCGTTGGTAGTAGCAGTGGTGATTTGTGTTGTACATTGGTTGCTGGACTGTTCTTGTCTCTACCTGTGGGAGTTGCACTCTTTCGAACCTCCTCCCCGTTCCTCCAGGAGCGGGGAAGGGGAGAGCCCTGGGAAGGGGGGGGGGGGGCCTCAATTGCTCTCAGCCTGGCACCACTCACTGGAAGTGAGTGAACAAGCTGTCTGGCTAGGGTTTAAACCATGACACCCAGCAAAATAAAATATTTTGCTAGGTTAGAGTATAATAAAATTCAAGCTCTCAAAAGAAGTTTTCACTAGCACAAAGGCAAAAAATCTCAGAACAACTCTAAAATCCCAACTCCGTCAGTGATTGCTCAGTCATTATGCAAACCCCTCTCAGTAAAGAAGCTTTCAAAATGGTAGCGGTTGCATTGCCGATAAAATCACAAATGCTTAGTAAGTCTTGATTTTTGGCATCAGACTAGGATAGCACAATAGCTTGTGATCGATCAGTCAGGTATTTCTGTGGAATGAAAGGGTCATGGAATTAGTGTTAATTCATTTGTCCTTGAAATGCAGGGCTACAGAAGAAAAATACTTCTGAAGATGTTTTAACTCACTTAGTGTATATTTCATCTTGTGTCTGTCTACTTTTCATACCCAAGGGACATATGCATTAAGTCATGCTCCCATCTGATGTCACCTTTCCTGTTGTATCAGCCAAATTTGCAATTTAAAAATAAAATTAAATTAAATCATTTCAATAAGCTGTTTTTCATGAAACTATACTTATTGCTATTAATTATAAAATTCTACAAATCAGTCTCCTCAAAGATCAGAAAGTTTCAAGTAAGTTCCTGTTTCTTGTTGAAAATGATTTTTTAATCACTTTCAATATTATACATTTAGTTTTAATTTTTTGCCCCTTAAACAATGTGTAAATCAAATGTGATATGCCCCAAAAGCGACACCCACACAATAGGCTGGTGGAAAGCCTTAAATTTTCTGTGGACAAACTGTTTTTGAACAGACAATGCATTTTTTCAAAGTGTGCTTGGCATTGGTTGAATGCAATTTCTACACATCAAAAACTGAGAACAACTTGTCAAGATTTTATGGAATTGCTTTCAAATAAATTATTTAGCAATTTTCTTTCACCTTGTAAGGCCTGATTCAAAATATACTAAAGTCATTAGAAAAGCACTGACTCTCCTAAGCTTTGTATTTATTCAGGATATAGACATGGCCTAAATATTTCACAAATATATTCTGAGAATAATTCATTGTTGAAGTTTATGTTTTTATGCCTAAACCTTTTGAGAAATAAGACTGCTCATTATTCATTCAACACTAAATCACACTCGCAAACAAAACAGAAGACTAAAGAATCACTGGACAAAAATTAAGGGTTTTTTTGTTTTGGTTTTTGTTTTTTGATAGATATGATCTCATGCTTTGTAAAATAAGATATAGGAGAAGAACAGCTTTTCTTGCGTTTGTTGCCATGAAATACATTCTGCTGACAAATTTCTTGCCATTTCTTAATTGTGCTGACTAATGTTGCTAGCAGTTTGTGGGAATAGCTGCTTGGATGTAATTTCAGAGGTTCAGGCACCACCTGTGTGGAAAGGCAACTTTTCTGGCAGGCAGAGACAGCTCCCTACTCCAGGCAGAAGGGCTCACCTTGCCTTTACAAGGATGGCCAAGAGAGTTGCAATGTAAACAAGCACAAACAGGACCCTCTCCAAGCTCTCAACAGCTTTCTTGTAGAAGGACTTTCCCAATGTCCTACTGCAACGCTAGAGCAGCCTGAAAAGGGAGCAAGCTGACTGCAAGCTACTGTGCACTCCTGAGCTTTGGAAAATATATACCCACACACAAAAAAAAATGGCTTGCTGGGATTCTGCTATTGCATAGGACTGCATAGGAACAAGGGCTTTTAACTGTTGCTGTGAAGAGCATCCATTCTACATGAAGCCTCACAGAAGCAAACCATCATTTGATATAATTTCTTACAGATGTTGCAATTCTCCCTCTTGTATACCCTGCCAAAACATTTTCAACCAAGTGCATTAGACAGAC
The DNA here is from genome assembly GCF_028554395.1 of Pezoporus wallicus. Lineage (NCBI taxonomy): Eukaryota > Metazoa > Chordata > Aves > Psittaciformes > Psittacidae > Pezoporus > Pezoporus wallicus. The sequence goes on from NW_026637305.1 coordinate 90,834, forward strand.
ACTTGACATAGGACTTCCATCGATTATTTTCAATTCTCCGAATAAGTGGATTAGTCAGGGGAAAAAGCACAACACATACGGGTGAATCAACGAGCCGATCATTGGCAGATGCCTTTCCTCAGAATTAAAGCATTTTGACCTTTCATAGAAGATGGTTAAAGGAAAACAGAAGTTTAATAACAATGCCTCACTTGTTAAGATATTAAAATCGATACACCACATGTGAAAGGCTATCTCACAAATGGAGACACCCTCAGCACAGTGAAATGACAAGCTTTTAATAAATGGAAGAGTGTTTGGCCACTACAAATAAAGGCAAAGGAAATGTGTACTTTCACATTAAAGGGCATAGGTAAAGTGAACATCAGGGGGTTCGTTCAATGCTACAATAAAAATCAGACGGTGAGGTATTCAGGACTGCAAGGAAAGGCCTGGAAGAAACACCTCATTCCTCATCATTAAACATCCTGGAGCTGCCTGGCCTCTGCCTGCCTCAAGGACAGAGGTGTTCAGAGGGAAACCTATGGAAGTTCACTTCACCAGACCTTTGGATCTGCCAATGTTACAAAGGACAAATACTAACTAACACAAATGTTTGTTCAAGAAACAAACATTTGTGTTCTTGGAGTTTGGTCCTCCTGGAACCTGACAGAAAATTTTCTTTTAATAAATATCAAGCAGCTTGTTAAGAAATACTAATCAGCTTGTTTTAATCATATCACTGGCAATATATCCACACTGCTTTTTAAATGAGGGAAGCTCACCTTCAACTGGTCTACAATCAACAATTAAAAAAATCCCATTATATCAAAATATTTTTAAAGCAATTGTCACAGTAACTAGAGGCTGTTCTAGTTTATGTAAAAATAGATTGAAATAACAAAATTAACTGGAAGATATTGCTCTGCAGACAGGCTTTCCAAGGTACTTCACTGTCTACTAGTAGATTTTTACAAACTGCCATTCTTCTTTTCAGAGTGTGTTCAGGAGATTTTCAGATGATTTTGATAGAAACGGAAGTGTGCAGCTTGTATTAACACTGGCAAAATTGTGAAAGTCACATAGTCTTCCCTCAATTCTTTTTCTTTTTATTATTTCTTCTAAAATATTTACTTACTGTATTTTATCTGGTTTTCTACACTAATATAAGAAGGTTAGATTCTCCTTCACATAAAGGATCTTTTATAACACATTCGTGATATCAAGTAGATTCAGTGGATGTAAACAGCCTTTTGAAAGAGGCCTCCTTGGCTGATTTAAATCCCTGTAAAGCAAAATACCGGCCTCATTCTACCTGCAGTACAAAGGAAAATACGGATGTGATTGAAATCATCTGACTATGGATGCCAGAACAGTTTTGTTATATAACGCATGTGAGCACAGCTGCTTTCTTATCACAAGACACAAGATGAATACATCACACACTGAAGGGCAGAGCTACCTTCTCTTCTGTCTCCTAATAATTCCCCCTTGATGAGTTACTTTCTATAGGCCATTCACAATACAAAATGAAGCTGTCCAGATTACAAGACACAAGAAATTGGCACCAAATCATCTCCACTTTCATCCCCCTTCCCATCACTTTCTGAATGCTGTTTTCCAAAGATACCAGGAAGGAGATCCACTCTGTTCCTCGAGATACCTTTATGTGGAATAACACAAGTGATTTCTACAGGAGCTAACAGGGTGCAGTCAGTTGTATCTTGGAGTGCCATTTGCCATGCAGACATGTGCAATGGGTCTGCAGAAGCAGTGAGTCTCACAAACAGTGAGTAAGCCATTTCAAACCTATTATTGACCAGATAGCACTGTGTTGAGTGAGCTCAGCAATTTAGCCAGGACCACTGTGATGATATCAAGACCTGTGTGGTATCTATAAGATTCATACCACTCCCTGGCATGTGAGCAGAGCTCAAACACATCAGAATTTCACTATTACTGTGTACACAGCACATGCATCGTTTGACCACCATCTGCCTCCTAAGAGAGAATGCAGTGTAAATTCTAATCACCAGAACCCCCATTTTAAGCATGGTTTTCCTAACTTTCAACATCTGATCTCTCTAACCCAATTGGGCTTCACAGGTTTCCTTTTAGAAACCTACTCCAATATTTCCCTGATTCAGAATATATGTGAAAGGGGAGGAATATTCCACTAACTAAGATTTTATCATTTGATATAGAAAGTACAGCACAATAAAAGCCACTTTAAAATCAGTTTTCCCATAATTCTCACAAACTTTTCTGCTTCCTGTATGTAGTATTGCCTACTTCACATGATGATCATCTTACACAGAATAAGATCTTGCATATTTTGCGGTTGAGCACAACAATCTTTGCTTCAAAAGCTTGGAGACTGAATGGCAAAGCAACTGCTTCAGCCTCTGGGATGCTCAGCAGCCAGAGAAAACTGAAGAAAATTGGCTAGCTATAGCATGAATAGTATGTTAGTACTGAACTAAAACTGATGCTCTTGACTGAAGGCTGGACAACACACAATGACAGTGAGGACAGAAAAAGGCATATTTCAAAGGCAGCTTCTGTTGTCAGAAATCCAGAGGCTTCCTTCAGAAATGGGGAAATCTGTGAAAGCAAAGGTCAAATTTAAAAGAAAAAGGGTTTGGCAGGGCCTTCATTTCTATTCTCACACAAGGCTGTGAAATCTTAGAGTATTTTTTTTCCTTACAAGGTGACTTTCTGCTAAAATTATACACAAGATTCTCCCTCTGTGACCCTGCCATAAAAATATACTCAACCAGATTCACATCAGAAAAGACCAGACTGCTTTGCCCCTTCAAATGCAACAGTATCCAGATAACTAAACCATTCTTCCCAATCTGTTACTAACAAAAGGATTATTTACAGTTTAAGTCATTAATTTTAACTTGTCTAGAACAATTTCTTTCTTATATTCCATAAAGGTGAGAATAGATCTATTAGCTACAGGAAACTGATGAAGAAATCTCCAGAATGGGGCTTGCCATACTGGATGTTGCCCTCTGGTCTGGTTTCTGGCAAGTTGTAATTATGTAGCCCAACTCTCAACTTTCCTGACCTGTGGCTATTGTCACATACTTTCCTGAATCATCCACAAGATGTTGAATGAACTCGGCATAACTTACTTTTGTTATGCAACTGTGAAGAATACAACTCCTTATCACAGACTGGATGGCCCAGAATAACTCTGCAGAAATGATTCAGTATCCAGGGAAAACTTTCAAGCTTGCAATGACATGACATTTTCCTGGAAAGCAACTGTTTGACTAACGCTTTCTCCTCTTTTCTTCTCCCTCTTTTAATTCTATCTATACAGGTTCTGAAACTCTGAATGCTCCTCGGCACTGAAAACAATGTGAGGTGGAGACTGTAGAAAATGTCTGAGCAAGTGGGAACTCAATCTGGACAGTACTGTCATTGTGAGATTTTGGGAACATCTTGAGGAAATGCAGCAATCCAAGGGCCTAGAGTCAGACATTTCCTTTTTGCCCAGGCACTCCATGTTTCCAGGATACCTATTAGGTGTCCTGAAAAGACTGAAACTTTGCCACTAAGTGAGCTGTTCCTGCAAGCATAGTTCTTATGCAGGTTGGATGAGCCACACTGCAGCAGGCTTTGAGTCCCAAGTGCTTCTGGATCAAACTAGTGGGACCAGCTCTGGGAACTTCATGAATTGTGTCCCTGCCACAGAACAGGAGAAGGAGCAAAGCTCCCCTGTTTTCTCCCTCCATTCCATCTGGAAAGCCTCCTGGTGCCACAACCAGAGATACACTTGTGGTGAAGTGAAACTAGGTAGAAGTGAGTAATAAATGTAAATAAATATTAAGAAGTTGCTAAAGCAAACAAAGTTTAAAACAGCTGATGTTTCCCCCCCCCCTTAACAACCATAGCTGACTACACAGAAGGGCGCAAATATGTATCATCCCCACCCAGAACTCGCTTAGAATTTGCCTCTAGGAAGCTAAACATCAGTGAATGTGACAAAGATCAAACTTGCAAAAACACTCTGACATATACTCATTGCTTTGTTTCAGGCTACTTCACACTATTCCAGTCTCCTATGTGAAACAGCTGGTCAATTCCCACACTCTAAGTACACATGCCATGGAACCTGAAGTGCCATGGAACGTGAATCATAGAATCATAGAGTAGTTAGGGTTGTAAAGGACCTTAAGATCATCTAGTTCCAACCCCTATGCCATGGGCAGGAACACCACACGCTAACCCAGTCACCCAATACTCCACTCCAGAAACCTTGGAGGAAAGCATAACATAAAGTAGTATCGCCTCAGTATGCTATAGGATCACAGATACCCCATAGGAAGGCACACAAATTCCCATTTTATTGGAAACAGCATCTCACCTTGTAACAGTATGTCAGCAGACTGAGAACTGATGGTACTCTGGTCTGTTTGCATGGAGGGAACCCTGCACAAACTCTTCCCTCTCTGCATCTTCATGTACGTGTTCCTGAGACAGTTAAACAAGACCATTACAGAGAGGCAGCAAGAGCTACTAAGATTTGTAGTTTGCCTTGAAACATTAAAAAACCCAGCACAATTCTAGACCTGACTACCAGTACCCATCATGAAAAAATTACCATGTATTACTATGTAAAATCCTGGAGTTGCTACTGATAATGTGTAATGTAAGAAATGTTCATGTATGTTAACTACCTGAGCTAGCAAGAGGAACTCTTCCCACCAGAACAGCCTCCAGCATGTTTGCATGCAGTACTTTGTTTTCTCCAGAGCAATGGTGACGTTTTAGATCATCTTCTGTGCTATAAATGGAACACTGCGATCTGCTGAGCATTTGCTACCTGGAAGACCATTTCCTGGTGCCCAAGTCATTAACTTTCTTGGATGACATTGCCACATCTGTAACAAAAAGATGTAATGTGCTAATTTATAAGGCTACTCTACTGCTGGTATTTTAAACTATTCAAGCGTGAATAGCAAATGCTGGCTGGTATTTGAAATCTCTTTGGCAATATTAGCTCACTGTGGATGATATTTGAAACTATTGTGGCACTTTGGGCATTGGAGACAGATAGAACAGTACTGGCCATTGCAGGAGCTGAGATAATGTTTCCCAAGGCCAATACTTTGTTTCTAGTGAAAGGAGAGGAGTGCACGTGAACAAGAACCTAACAGGACTGCTGGTTCTCAGATTAGTGCTTTGAACAGAGTGTTCATGTAGTAAATGAAACCACTGACTCCAGATTTATCATTAACAATAGATGGGGAGGAAGAAAAACTTTTGTGAGAAAGGCAGAACTGGACAGTAAAAAGCAGTTTTCACCTTATAAAGTAGAAAATGAATCCATGTTCTGTGGGTCCTATTGTAAGCCTTAAGGGGATCATTATTGCCATCTAGTGTGACTTCAAGCATAATATAAGCCACAAAATTGTACTCAGTCAGTTTGAGCCCAATAACTTCCACTCAAAGTAGGTCACATCTTTGGAAACATTTGCAGGCACAGTTCTAGAAATACATGCTGGCTACGGTTTCTCTGTTATGTTATGTTACTATATTGTCTGAGTATCCAATTTGTTGCCATATTCCTGATTTCACCATTTACCTTCTTGTTGCTGGTTGATCTATATCTTATAATAGCTTAGAGAAAATCAGAATCCTTATCCCTATTTAACAGAACAGTGAGATAACCACATAAAAAACCCACCCAAAGTCAGGAGTTACAGCTGGCATTAAGGAATTAACCTTGCATTAAGGAAACTGTCTTGCCCAGAGACACCATGTATGCTACCACCTCAGTGTCCAGTAGAAAAACACACAAAATCTAGTATGCTGATTTTACAACTATGGCTATTAAATTATTAAAATCTAAACAAGATACATGCAAAACACTCAAGATTTATTTCAAGTTTAAATCTGTAACTGCATGTCATCCATGCAGGCTGAAAATCTACAAATATGAGAACAAGAAATCAGAAATTCTTTCAGGTTACCCTAGTGCTCACCCCTTTGGCTGGAAGAACGTTCCTCTCCTAACTAATCCTAAATCCCTTCTTTCAAAGTATAGAATGTAAATGAGTTTGGCTGTAGATAATCGTGTTTCTTTTATTAGTGACACCCTGAATAGTTTCAGACCCTGACTGGGAATTGAGCTTCTGGGGACTTGGCTTGGCAGAATGTTCTTTTAATAGACCCTGCTCAGCACAGAGTGTGAAATGGCTTCAGAGTCCTCTCCAGGGACTCTGATAGGCCTGCATGCTTCATCACAAGCTATTACACACTTAGATTCACTGAGCTGAAAATCTGTGGGCAATATATATAACTTCAAAACATCCGTGAAGCTCTTCAATGTGTCTGGAATTATTACCAATAATTCTGAATGCATTTGCTGACAGAAAATAATGGTTTGGTATGAAATCCTTTTTTTCTGTGTTGTTTCTATGGATGCCCAGGAATCCCCAAAGAAGAGGCTGAACCAGAGGCTTTCAGTTTCATTTTAGATGCAGTTTTGTGGTGCAAATTAATTGCTCAGCTTCAATCACACAGAAAGCAGCCCCCTGAGACAGACCAGAGCAAGATATCTGGCTAGAAGGAGATCCTTTTATGCTTCACAGAAATAGCCTCATTTATAATGGACAATATTTGTAATAGTTTTTGTTAGGGTTACCATAAAGCGTAAACCACACATCCTTCACCTAGTTATCTAATTACTACTGGTTTCTGTGTCTTCTAAACATTGGAGGACTGAATACCTTGGCACTCTTATCAATGGAAAGAAAAGGCATTGCCACATGGGACACAGCCTCCTTGGACCTGCTTATCTTTCTGAATTGGACATACCAGCAAAGAGGTTCCTTGCCCAGCACGTCAGGGAAACTGTTACATGCGATAAATCTGGGTCTGGGTTTTCCTGAGTGGAGAGTCCCACAGGAAGACAACATGTAAGGGCACACATCGTCTTGAATAGGACTTACGATGTGTTCACCCAAATATTTTCCACAGCAATGATGTTGTCACAGGAATTGAAGCTTCATTAAAATATAGATTTTGTTGGAAATAATTTTTAATTATAAAAATTTGTGTAATGGTATTAAATATTTTCAGAGTTTGTTTTCATTTTTTTTCATGAAATATATGTTGAACTTCATAGCATTATCCATTGAATAGTCTAGACATTTTAAAACAGAAGATGGACTATTGTATTTAAACAGAATTTCTTTCCTCTCACAAAACCTACTCTAGGAAAAAAAAACAACATAAAACAATATAAAAAAAAAAAAAAACAACAAAAACAACAAAAAAAAACAAAACGAACCAACCAACCAAAAACAAACCACCAAAAAAACCCACCAAGCCCTGTGCTCATCCTGTCTTTGGAACACAAAGTTGTTCATCTGTGGAATTCCCTAAAAGCCAGACAAGGAAGAGCTGCTAAAATTTTTACTGCCTCTTTTGAAAACATAAAGTTCATGCAGTTCAATAGATTTCCATAAATTTGATAACATTATCATCCACTTAATTCCAGTGAAATTCATGTACCCGCAGCAGAGAATCAGCTGAAGATTGAAACTTCTTTTGGTTAGTTATAATATAAAGACAACCTAATTTATTATAGTGTTCTTTGGGGTAATAAATCTACAGTGACCTTAACCATGATTTTTTCCGTCCCTTCAAAACATAATCTTCCTTCTTGGTTAGCCAGGTGATTTAGTGTGTTCTTCAACTGCCCAGCAAAAGCAACAGATTATTTCATTTATGTCCTCCATATATTCTTCCAACATTGCTAATCTGGGTAATAAAGAATCAGGTTCACAGCTATTATCTCTGGTTAATCTGTCGTAATTGTCTATATCTTAAATTAGGGATCTTATGCTGCATTGCATTTAATACAGTAGCTTCATTGTGTGTGTTAGACAAACTCAAAAGAAACATGACCTTCACTGATATAAGCCATTTTAGATTCCAATTCGCTAAAAATATCTCATTTAGATGCATTAGGCAGATGCAAAAAATGGTCCTTGTTCTACGTTACTTTTGGCTTCCACAATACATGAACAATACTTTCAAATAAATGTATTTCCTCAGAAGAACAGGAAGAACACTGCATGAAGAACACTATAAATGACAGAAGATGACACCAGACAAATTTGCATACAGACACTTGTACTGTCTTTTGTTCTTCATTACTCACCTAAATTATGTTATGGTCTACTTGACCAATATTCGATTCTGGAATCTGTTTTCCTTTGAAGGATGGTTTTCTTAGGCATTGTTTTCCCAGATAGATTGAAGAAATTAAACCCTAACAAAAAAAGAAGACAAGTGGGTTAGTAGGTTTAGTTCCAGGCTAAAGAGATGCAAGTCTTTATTCCCTCATCATTGCTTTACGGTGTCAGAGGACATTAGAAACAACAGCAATGTTACAGACCCACAGAATCACAGAACGGTTGAGGCTGGAAGGACCTCTGGAGGTCATCTTCTCCAACCCTCCTGCTCAGGCACGGTCACCTAGAGCAGGCTGCCCACGACCTTGTCCCCACAACCTCTCTGGGCAACTTGTGCCAGTACTCAGTCACCCTCACAATAGAAAAGTGTTTCCTGATGTTCAGAGGGAACCTCCTCCATTTCAATTTGTGCCAATTGCCTCCTGTCCTATCACTGAACACAAATGAAAAGCCTGGGTCCATCTTCTTTGTACCCTTTCTTAAAATATTCTTACATGCTGATGAGATACCCCTGACCCTTCTTTTTTCCAGGCTGTACATTCACAGTTCTCTCAGGCTTTACACATATATAAGGTGTTTCAGTCCATTAATCACCTCAGAGGTCCTTTGCTGGACTCTCCAGTAGCTCTGTATCTCTCATTGTTGAAATAACTCTCTTTTTTCCTTTCTTCTGGCAATCAAACAACTCAAGCAGAACAGGCAGCTATGATACCAACAGCACAAAGAAGCAAAAACTTTAAAAAACAACAATAAAACAAAAACAAAAGACACAAAAAAAAACCAACACAAAATGACAAAAATAAAACCAAAACAAAGAAGAGATACACACCAAGCTGAAGCAAAGATGTCAGGTGAGATCACCATCCTTTGTTCTACCTCATCAAGAAACTTAACATCAAGAAACAAAACATTTTGCTTTAAGAATGTCCTCCAGCGCCTGCTATAGAGTGACTATTGGAAGGTGACATTTTCCTTTTCTTGTGACTCGTTACGTGCCCTGGAAAATGTAAAAATATCACCAAGGTATGCATAAGAGAGGAGTTAATTAGTTTAACTTCCTGATGAGAATATATTAACAGTTTAATAAGATGCTCAAATACTCTCTTTATGATTGTCCCTGCCAAAATAGTTGTTGGAAAGCTTTTTTGTCATACAAAAACTTTTATTCTCCATATGGAGATCCAGATGCTGACTATGATTTTTGTGTGGCAGAGGTCACTGCAAACACTCAGCCTCTACATCTTATCAAGCCGCACCCCTGTGACTGTTACTGGAAGGACCCTGTGTCAGGATCGATATCTATAGGCAACTTTCTCCTAAACCCATCTATAAAGCCAAAGGGTATAATTTCCCTGTATCAACACACAATGCTTTGAGAGGAAAGAAATATTGTATTTTTTATTGCCACTCAGTGCTTGTGGTTTTAAAACTCTTTTGTGGCCAAGTTCAAATGCAATTTGTCCTGCACAGTCATAGCCCAAAGTGGACAACATAATTAATCATCTATCCTTATGTACTTGTGACTTGAAATGACTTTAAGCTAAACACACTTACCCTAGCTGTTCCCTTGATTAATCCTGAACCATGTAAGCATGAATTTTATTACTGTATCTCTCCTTCTGTCAGCTGGAATGTCACTTTGGAATTTAATCCAATGGAAAAAAGCATAGCATGTTGATTTCCCCATTGTTCTAAAAATGTCATCTATTTTCCATTTGAAATACTTTTAAAAATCGATTTTCAGGTATCTGAGGTGACCATTATGATATTCCCTTCAGAATAGCTTTCTAAAATTATATATAAAATATTTTCCTATTTAAATACTGAATATGAGTGATGTAGAATTACATTCCTTGTAATAAAACCTTAAATCACCTCCCAGTTTCTTTATAACTCTCTAGACAAGAAAAATCTTCTTGAAAAGCCCCACTAACCTTAGGATCATCATTTAAGAGAACACTGTCTCCTCACCAATTTATACTCTTATCTGTATCTGATAGAAATCTGTGGGTAGGACACAGTCTAGTTTCTATTTCCCTTCCTTACAAAGCCAAACAACTACATTTGGCTCATTCTTTCTCTCCAAGAAATGCAATATATAAACAATAAAGAAACTAAGACTTTAGAGCAGCATAGGCAACAGTGTGTTCATTTATATCATTCCAGGCTTACAAAGAAGATGGAATGTAAAACCTTTTTTTTTTAAGGTTACAAAGGAATGGTGGCAAATTTCCAATTATTTCAGGAGATGAAGCAGCCCTTTTCAGTGCCAGAGCGTTGCACATTTCTGTACCATTGTCCTGACTCATTCAGCCGCCTCATTAGTAATTACTTACATTAAACACTTATAAAAACTTTGAAAGCTATCAAGACAAATGTTTGTAAAAATACAAATTTGAAATTCCAAATTAGTATTTAATATGAAGACTCCTGTTACTGCACATCCTCATGTCCCCATATTGTTTTGCTGATTCATTTGTAAGATTATATATTAAACAACTGTTTTTTTAAAAGGCTTCTCTGGTGCAAAACAAATTGGCACATAAAGTATAAATTGTTCTGATTTTTCAGCTTTTCAAAAGGATTAAATCTTGTTGCCATTAAAAAAAAAAAAAAGCAAGCATTAAAAAAGACAAAAGAAAAACAACAACAATAATCAAAAATACCTTGTATGGGGCAGAGAGATTCTTTTCCTTCCTGGACCCCCTGACTGCATGAGACATGCCAAGGAACCAGGATCTTTTCACCTCATTTTGGGAAAAGATTTTTCCAAAATGAGTAGGTCTGTGTTAGTGACCACCAGATTGAGATAGAAAGAGTTTATATAATCAGAGGGTTTTTTTCTCTTTTTTTCATGAACAATAACAATATAGTCATGAGTTCCTTTGAAATTCTTTTCCTTAACTCTTCCACGAGGAAAGAAACTGTAAGATGAATTTCTGGTCATCTGGTCACTGCTCAGCTGTACTTGAAAATCAGAGCTGGTGCCATAACTGAAGGAAAAAACCTCCAAGAGCAGTCTGTTTCCTATTCCGCAGTTACATCACCTGCACACTGCTTGTGCTAAGAAAGTTGTCAGAGTAATGGTACTGCTGTATCAGTGCAGCTCATTTCCCTGCTGATTCAAGAATGAGCAGTGATACATTATACCCAGTACTCTATTTTTGCACTAGCAGGATCTTACCACTTCTGTTGCAGTTATAGCTTAAATACTACAGCCATTCCCTGAACAACCATCTTCTAGCATGAAAACTGCTTGATTTGGAAAAATTAAAGTACTTACATATATTATTTATTTTGAATGGAGTTCTTCAAGAACTTAAAGTATTTACCATTCATCTGAGAAGTTTCAATGTCAGAATGACACTCCCATTACTCACAGACTGTCTGGTTCTAATAACAAGGTAAGATGTCAAGCTGCAGATTGTGTATCTCTTATCACTGTAGTTTTGGTGAGTTTTATATAAGCTCTGTTTCTTTCAAAGCACTATTTTATTCTGTGACATTGATATAATCAATATCTTTTCAAATCAATTCATGTCTTGCTCAGGTAGATAAACATATGAATCTAGAAAATTGATGTACTTTAATACGAAGCCTTTAGCCTTTCTTATTGATTATTAACCATATTGTATATTTTCTCATATGCTTTCTCATTCTGCAAAGAATAAATGATAAACGATAGTTGTGACAGCTAACTTGTACATCTAGCACCATCTTGAGGTTAAACAGATCTTAACATGCTAAAATAAATGGACTTTGCTCGATCATAACCTCACCAGAAACTCTAGATATGTAATGCAGATACCTGTATTTTAATTACAAAAAGTAATTAATCAGTTATAGGAGAAAAATATCATGGGGTTTTTTATTTGCTTCCTCTCATTGACTTTAAAACATTTCTGTTAATTCTGCTGGCAATTAAGCTTTAATTTTTGTTCCAAAGGAAGATGAGATACTACATATTTTTATTTCTTAACTCTGATGAAAAGTGTACTCAGAAGTTACCTAAAGGAAGTTGTAACATTTAGACTTTTATACACAAGTTCTGCCACAAGCATTTTCAATTTTCATTAGTATTAATTCTGAATTTTACTTCTGCATAAAAACAAACATTTACAAAGTATATCTTTATTCTAAATGATATTGGGCCAGCTAGACATAAACATCTTTTAATATTGATTTATTTCTAACTGAAACTATATGGGTATGACAGGCTACGATATTTTGAAATTTTGAAACAAAGAATATGTCAGATAAAAGCTATTGGTTTACATGATTTTTCACTGTTCTCCCTGTGTTTGAAGCTTATCATGACACTGGAACACATTTCATGCACGTATGAGCACGGTACGATTAGGGCTTGGAATGAAAACAAGATAAAGGCCAGCATCCTTTCAAGGAAGCCAGACAACAGTGACAAAGCTGCTGAGCTTCTCCAGACAGACTTGCAACTCTGAGACTCTCTGAACAATGTTTGTATTAGCCATTCACACATATGGTAATGAAAGGCTTAGTTATACATTGGCTGTATGCTTACTTTAAACAAATCTGAACATGAGTTCTGTGCTACTGGCTGAACTCATAGGTCTGCCATGACAATTTTGAGTAAACACAATCCCAGTTTTATGAGCACCTCACATGGCAATATTCACTCAAATAGTCCTTGCTGTGTCCCACGAGGTTTTGTTGATTATCATGTTTAGAGACTTAGCGTTTAGAACTTGTATCACTATCAAGAGCTGATCTTTTAATTCAGTTGAGGATTCAGCAAAGATACAGAAACTAGTTTACCTTTAATAAGGAAATGGGAACATCTATGACTCAGTGTAAAATACAGTGTAAATATATATGATTTCCATAACACTAGGAATGTCAATGAGCAGAGGAAAAACTGATTTTAAACCCACCTGCCCTTCTTAGAGTGTTCACATGATGTTCAGTTCTACAGGGGGGTGACATTTCATTGTATATGGAAGGATCTAATCACATGCAAATCTATCTGTGTATTCACATCCCATGAAACTTCTAAAATTAATTTCTTTACTTTCATTTTCTACTTCATGGATCTATGAATGTGCCTTTCATCTTGCAGTGACATACGCTTAAAACTGGAGGGTTGATCTTGCTAAAAGACTTCCAGTGGTTTGTCTTATAGGTTTCAGTATAGTTTAACATGAATCATATCTGGTGTTTTTCCACAACAATGATAATTGTTTTTTGAAAATCAGTTGCAGCCATTGTCAACATCAGGGAACTGATTTTACTCCCGTGAATGGGAAAATCTACTTCTTGATTAGCCATAATCCCAGGACCAAGCACTCCAAAATACAGTTAAACAACCATATCTGTGGCTCTTTTAAACTTATACGAGAAGCAAGAAGAATTGAATGGCACTGAAAGTTCTCCTTTTAATAGGTTTTGTTAAAGTATCTTCAGTGGCACTTCAAACATTCAAGTAACAGTATTAGGGGAAATTCCATAAATACTGTCTGTGAAAGCCTCTTCCCAAAGCAGCTGTTCAAAACATCGTGTAAATAACAAAGGTATAAACAGACTAACAGGCTCAGAGACTCTAATTGCCTTTCCTGTTAATTCACACTACACTCACAGAGGGAATAAAACAGGAATGTGGGCCAATACTTCAGACAGTGGCTGACAGCCTAAAACTCCAGCTTGAAAATGTGCATCTGGATCTAAACTTAGTCCATCCTGCACCTTATGTCTTGAAAGACAGCACTGTATAGAAACTAGGTCTATTTCTGGCTTTGCCCTGATCTCCTTTACTCCCCCCACACCTCCTGGCTTCCTCCCTCCCTTTTCTGTGAAATCCATGTAGGCTGTGTATTTTTCAGAGCAGCAGCTGTGCTTGTGTACCCCACTGGAGAATGGGACCCGGCCTCCTGAGTCACATAGAGAATTTCACTATTTCATCATGAAGCCCCAAATCTTGAGACTGGAAGAATCTTTATATTTTTCTGAGATTTGTCTGTCTCTTCATACCATCAATGGTTTATAATTTATGAAAGAAGGATCTAGGGAGAGAGCAATCCCATATACTTAAAGACTAGCCCAAATTACAGTGTTACTGTGATTTACTCAGCATTTGTTACCTATTGACATTCCTTGGTTATGTCCATGCCAATCCAATTCTTTCCTAATTGCTCAATTTAGACATTGAAAATCAAAATTACTTTTCCTGTTCCAACTGCTCTTGTTCCATTATTGTACTTGACATCCAAATCAGCATCCTGGCTGAGTATTTTAATTCCAATGTTGCTAATCAGTGTTGTTTTGCTTTATGAACATTCTCAAAGCAATAAAATGTTGTGTGAGACAACAGAAGATTGGAGCTCCCTGGTCAGCCCAGTAAAATGCTATTTAGCCTTTATTGAGATAATTAATTTGATACATATTAAGTTTGCTAAAAAGCAAATGCACTCTTTAGCATTGCAGTTTGTCTCTGAACAGATCATTTTGCTGACAGCTTTAGACCACCTATTTTTAGCAAAACAAAAGAAAACCTGTAGGTCAGATCAAGTGCAGGAAGCAAAAGGACAGTCATTCAAAGGCAGCTACAAGAGATAGTTACCACTAGAACTTGCAGTCTGCTTTAAAGGCTGATGGAGCAGTAACTGAGCTCTTACTGAGAGATCATTTCTCACTGGAGGTAATGTTGACTGGTGGTACTCAATCAGGTATATCTGCACCATGGCAGGACAGCCTGCAGAAGACCACAAGCCTATTCTGATATGGAGGCACTAGACGGGAGTTGTTATTCCAGGATTTTTTCCCCTTTTTTTTCTGATAATCACTGCTTGGCCACAACTGGAACAGAGACACCATGTGCGGTGAACATCTGCTACAAGGGAGTATGGCAAAGTTGTGGACTTGTTATATTGATTATTGGGGGCATTTATCTTTTGGTTGGTTGGTTGTTTTTTTTCTACAATATATCTATTCCTTCTAAACCAGAGGACAGGGGAACATGTTTCACACCTACCTGATTACCAGAAATAGCAGCAAGGTGTATTTCTGCTTCCTGTATGTTGCACACTGACCAATATCCTGAAAGGTCAATAATATAAATATTTGGGGGTTACACAATGATGTGCGAAATGCAACATACATCTGATAGCCTTGCCAGAACAGACAATCTAACTACTTTTTCATTGTCTCAAAATCTTTGATTCCTCACCCAGATCAAAGAGGTTCTAGTGAACACTTCTCCTAATCACTGAGAGATTTTTATGGAACCATGAAGACACAGAAATGTACTGGATGCTGCCTGTTGAATACATCGGTTACAATTGTGCACGTAATAAATAAGAAAAAAAGGAAACAGATCTAACTCCCTTGTCATCACACTTGTCAAGAATAATTACCATGATACTGAGGTCCACCCCAAAGCAGGTCACCTTTCTGAAACCATTCCTGTGACTGTCACATCTGAGAAAGCCATTCACTCAGCAAGTTCCCCCTTCAGTCCCATTACACAACCAAAGGATCTATACACACCACCCTACCAACTACCAGTGAGCCACCACATCTGCAGCTGACTGCTTCTTATTAATAACTGTAACATAACCTTTAGCCACACCCTAATTCAAGACATCATTCGTATTCACATGGAGCAATGCAGATTTTAAAGTTAGGCATGCATTTGTGTGCTGTTTTGGAATTGTGTCCTAAAGACTGTTGCAGAAATTAATATCCTGGGTCTGATATGAAGCTCTTTCAAAATTATTGGGTTGTTTTCCTGGCTTTCAGGAGGCAGCATCTCAGCTTGTATTGCCTCATCTTACTTCAAATGAAGCAGCAGGTGAAAGTTAGATATTTTATACAGATCTGTATAAGTTAACACTGTGGGGTAACAGTCAGGGAACCCAGACTGTGTTTTTTGTCATCAGTATCAAAAGCTCCTGCCCCAGCACCATTCTGGGACTGGGGTCCAGAGAAATTAGAAGAGGTAACTGACCTTTGTGAAGAGTATTTGTGAAATACCTCTTCTCTCACTACTATCCCCCCACAAATGACTGTGTTCAGCCCCACCTCACTGATATCTAACTAACTACACCTAATAGGTATTTTCTTGATGACATTACATCTTTCCTCACCTTTGACTATAACCTTCATAAGCTTCAGCTCAGAAGCCTCTGAGGTGAAGAACATACAAGCTGAGAAGCAGATCCATGTTCCCCTGAAGGTAACCTCATTATCACAGTGCCATGAAAAGCAAGCTAATCAAATAACCATTAATGACATGAAATTCCCTTGCCAATTCACTTCATGGGAAGAGATCCACCCTGCGCACTAACAAAATGCATCAGGCAAGAATATCATGCTCTGTAGAGAGAAGGCATAAATAGATGCTTTTCTACTGCCAACTGTTTTCAAAGATCAACTTGAAACAAGTGACAAAGCAGTAGTTATTGTACAACAGATTGTGTGGTTGCCATGAAAACTGAAAGTTTCAGGACTCTTAGCTATCATTAGGATCCTCACTGGCACACTGAATCTTGATAGTTGCAGGGTACACAACAGGAACCCCAGTGGGACCATCTACCCAGTAATTCGAATGTAGCTGTGTAGGAGGCCAGTATTTCAAGCAGACTTTGTGTATGTGTGCAGGGTAAATCTAGGAGCTTAATAAGCTGTGAAAATGCACAGCATCTGTCCTTCATGGGATAGACTAATATTCCTCTGATGATAATTTCCAAAATGGGTTATAAATACTGAAATCTTAAAATGTTGTGAGAAGCAATAAAACCACTCAGAGCAAGCATATCAAATTATTGTGTGATAATCCCTCCCTTGCTGCAGCCAGGAGATTTTATTTTTAAGTTGCAATTTAAAAATGTCTACAGCAAAGAACAAAACTGGTGGGGATGGGATAATTCCATACCCACTGAGACAAAAAAATCCTTCTCCAAATGTGCAAAACCAAGATCTGTTATTATCAGGCCAGGATGCATTTTTAAATTACAATGTGCAGATTAATAATAATAATAATAAAGGCTACCCTTGGAGCAGGGCTATTCAGACAGATCCTCAAAAAGGCCTCAGATATCCTTCTGGCAACCCCGAAATCCATCCCTGTACTGGCCTGTGAAGTACGGCACCAACTGTGTTCCCATATGTAAACCATGCTGCTTTGCTACAGAGAGAAGTCAATAAGAGAAATAAATGCACATTCCCAAGCATCAAGTATTGTACCATTTCTTGGCTGTGAAGGGAAGTGATTTTTGAGGAGGACATGAATTCTTATCTTCTCCATAAATATCTGACTAATATTTAGTGTCTTTACTGGTTTCGTTTCTGCAAGGTGTAATGAGAAGTCTCAGTGTTTAAATTTCCAAATTCCAAGGGTGCTGTAAATGAAACAAAAGTCAGAGGAAGCTGTGGATGAGTGAGCAAACTGAGTAGCTGGTTTAACCTACAGAGTTTCATTTTCATCAAAAATGTTAGTATAAAAGGATAAGGACATATCTAACGGTCCCCACTAGCCTGTGAATCCAAAGAATACACTGCAGCTTTTAGGCTGTGCACTTCACTGCAGTTTGCTATTGAAAATTTGGCACATCTTCGGTCTGACATTCAGTAGATATACGCTGCTGTTCCTCAAGTACAAAAGGCATTATGGAAAAACATCTGAGAAAGATGTTGCATTATAAAACAGCTGCAGGGATAGATTCTGTATCTATTTCATGAGCAGAATCTAGAGATTTCCAAAATACATTACTTTCATTTCAGAAAACTATAGAAAATGGAATCACCTTTCTCTTACTCACTGAAAAATAATATAAAAGTGATCTTAAATGCTCAGTATGATAACAGATAAAGCATGAGATGGGATATAAATGACACTTTTTACAGACCATAAAACCAGAAAAAGTAAAGGATGCCTGGGTTCTTAATATCAATTTATAGTTTCTACCTTAAGAAAAATGCATTAACACACACAGGGCTATGATATGAAATATGTACATTAAAAAACTGGTGCGAGTCCAGAAGATAATTTCCTAAATCAAAAGAGTTGCATCCAATGTGCTAGGAAATCTATATTAAACTTTACCTTGAGGGATAAAGAATAATTCCTCTGAGAGCTAAAAATTGTGATCATTGAGGTAAAACCTATCATCCTACTGTGTATCCTACGTGCAAGTGAAATAAAGTTTAAACCACAGTGCTTTTAAAGAACCAGTCCCAGAAAGCTGCAGCTACAAAACAGATTGATGGCTGATGCTAATTTAACAGAAAAGCATAAGTGAGAGCAGGTTACAGTGCTATTATTTATTCAAATGCAACAAAATAGTAATCAAGGAGACCTACTAATTTTTAAAGATTCATTGTAGAGATGAAAGTATCCATGAAGTAATAAGAATACTTAATAGATTACAAAAATAGGGCTAATGAAAATAACCATATAAATCAAGAGGTAGAACTTGTAGAGCATGGAGAGAAGGCCAGAAGAGGAAAATGGTTAGCCAGCACAGTTAAGACCAATAGGAGCTTTTGAAAATTTATAAAGCTACAAAATTAAGATTACCTTTCCAGATGTCATTAAAATGTGCCCCACAAAAACTAAGTTCAGTTGCTTGCTTTTGAAAATCTTGATTTGTGGTTTTAAGATGTAGAGAAAAATATGCAAAATATCAATTTTGTTGCCATATTAAAATTATATTTTTAATGATAGATCACTGCCATTATTGATTGTTGATTTGTGCCTATTCTCTGGTATTACCCACTGCCTTCATCAGTATAGCTTGCGTATCCTGATTTGAAGCAAGACAGAATTTATCCTCTGGAATTAGAGGCTGTCAAGGGCTGTAAGAGAGGAATTGTGAAAATAAAAAAGCAATCAGTAAAAAGCACATATTTACCAAGAAATGTAACTGCACAGTTGCCTCAGTGGTATTATTGTTTTCTCTCAGGTAAAATTGTTTTATGACAGGCAGTGAATTTTTTTTTTTTTCCAGTCCTGTAAGCAAACAGCAACTACAAATAAAATTGCTCCTAAGGAAAAGAAATCCAAGAATTACAAATGCAAATGAGATGGGAGATGTGACAGAAAGCAATTCTCAGTGCAGGTTAGGCAATTATGAGATGGAAAACATGAAAAGTTGCAGAAAAGGTATTTCTCTCTTTCATATTTCCTGGTTTAGCCTGTTAGTGCTTGAGTCTTTGGATTACTATACTTAATTAGCAGTAATTTAATTCCTACCATATATTTTGAGATGCAGAGCTCTCAAAAGGAGATACTTGCTCCCTCTGAAAGACACTGAGACTTATAGACACAAATTATTATTACCAGTGTTTCTTCTAGTCACCCAATGCAGGAATGGGGCAATAGAGAAGAGCAGATGTGGCGTCAACTTCTTCTCAACTTATAACTACCTATAGTCTATCAACCTGCAACTTTGGCTGACAAATGATAAACCATAATGTCTTTCTCACTGTGATCAGAAGGTGGGAAAGGTGTTGAGGTCTGGCAAAATATTTATGTGTGCAAGTGAACTCCTTAGGAAATCCTTACATGTCACAGAGCCCTGGTGCTTCAGCTATAGGATTGACCTGTATGGTTTGGAAAGTGACTTCCCTGTGGGAGAGAAGGGGTGACATCTAAACCACAAGATTTTGGATTTCCAGAAGCTTTAAACTAACTCAGGCTTAATCTTAGCTCTAGACTGCATATACATATTATGATTCTTTTCCCTGTGTAAAGGGCTTGAGCAATTCCAATAAAAGCTGCTTTTAATTGGCCTGTACCATAGAAGTATAAAGGAAAGGAGGGTTTTTTGCTGGCATGTTTTCCTTCTAGTATTTTGAAAATACTTCCATTTTAGTAATTGAAAAGAGAACATGAAATCTCTGCAGATGAACAAAAGGCTTAAAAAGCAAAAATCATATTATCATTCAGCTATTCATGGCATTGTCAGCAAGGGAGAAACGTCAGACTTGCCAGACCAGGAAATACTGCACAGTTGCAATTTTGGCAGCAATCACTCTCCAGATAAGCCTTCAAAAGCAAAGGAACAGAAGGTAAAAATATAGCAAAGTACATGCAATTTATTGAAATGACATAACTGAGAAACTCTCCTTCAGGACAATAAGACAAAATATTCAAAACCTGGTACAAAGGGACCTTTCAGTCAGAGTTGAGTAGGATTTGAGGAGACATGGCAAATGCAAACCAAAGATACAACTAGCTATTAGCTACTGTAAGAGGACCCAAAACACTCCTACAGAGCCAGCTTCTTGCATTTCCATTCAAGTTGAAAGCAAACAGAAGCAGCTTCAGCCTAACTTCTAGGATTCGTGAGGCAGCTGAGACACAGATTTAGTCCCTTCTCAGTTCCTTCCCCTTTAAAGTAGAAAGACAGGTGTCTCAAGAAGGTTTACAGCATCAAAGCATCTCACTGCCCTATGCAGAGGCAATCTCATGGATTTTGCCAAGAAGTCATTGTGGGCACTCACATTTTGCTTACCAGACTGCAGAGTGGGTAAGTAAAATGATGGTATGGGTCTTGAGTCCAGAGTGTGATGTCCACCACTGCACTTTTGATAAGAATAAGGTCAAGTTGTGCCAAATTTGAACCCTTTTGGCCTCAGTCTGCTCACCCACATTTCTCATGAGAATATTGACCTGGAATTTCAAAATTTTACCTCATACAAATGCCAGTTTGGCCTAACTATTAAGAAACCTAAGCCTATCACCTAAGTATAGCACTGCTTGGATTGATAAACAGTCTCTAGGCACAGGGTGCTTGAGATAACAAATTTCATTCTCATAAAACCCAGGGCTTCAGCTGCCATAAATATTGAGAAGTCGCAGTTTCTGTCTCTATAGAATAATAGTTAGGGCTTGGTTCTGCTACTGTGCTACTTGGAGGCTCTTCTGATCTCTTTTTTTAAGACAAGAAAGAGTTACCTTTTTGGAAGTTGTAGCACTTCTTTAAGAAGTACTTATTGTTACTGTCAGTGCACATATCCCAAGGTGAGCTCCTGTTGCATTTTCTCATGCTTTAGCTTTTTCTTTAAGCACAAAGTAGGGGATATTTTTTAAACTCTTTTGTTTTAATAACTAGCAGATTGATATTCATGTTGAAATGCAAGGTCTTCTCAGAGAAGCAGTGCATTTTAATAAGCAAGTTGATATCACTGGAAAAGGCAAGCAGGCTGTCAGACACACTAAGGAGATAAGATTAAAAGATTGGGAAATTGTTCTGCTTTTCAATGGTATTAGCTACTTCTCCCTACAAGCCTTATTTCTTTTCCAACCTTAAAACTTCACAAATGCAACAATACTTCTCTACATATTAATATTTAGTGGTTTAAATACTCGGGTGGGCAGTTTATTTCTACTAATCAACTAACTGCCTCTAAGGCACTTTCGAAAATGTAGTTGGGTCTAAAACATTTTATGTCAGTCTATAAAAATTCTATTATAATTTTGCACCAGCATCTCATAGAATTTTTTAAGATAAGCTAAAGATATTAGACGCCTAAAATTCATTAGTTCCAATTTGCTCAAGCACTTTCTAAAATCCTGTAAAATATTAACATCCATCATTAGATAAATAAATATTTTTTGACAAGCTATTCCCTAACTGGATTTGGAAATTTCAATAGGAATAATTTTAATCTCTGTAGACAAAATGTTTGGAAAAATATTCTCCATACTGTTGGCAACCTGCTGTTTCTCCTCCTGAACTATACCTCTTTATAACCAAGTTCATTCAGAACCACTTTTAGTGAGAATGGGTTATATGGCTACCTGGCCTAGGAATTAAGTAGAGTGGTGTCGGAGTTTAAACCCAGCCAGCTCATTCACTCACTCCCCCCCCTTCTTTCCCTCCCCCTACTCCCAGAGGGATGGAGAGGAGAACCGAAAAGAATGCAACTACCATGGGTTGAGATAAGAACAGTTTAGTAACTAAGGTATAACACAAATCACTACTGCTACCACCTATAATAATGATAAAGGAAATAACAAGGGAGGAGAATACAACACCTCAGCATCAGCCGACCAATAACTTGTGTGTCCCCCCCGCCCCCAGCCCAACCAAGCACTGACCGATACCTCCTCCAGCCCTGCAGTCCTAGCCCTTCCAGGTAACTCTCCAGTTACATCCTGGGCATGACGTGCTGTGGTATGGAATACCTCTTTGGTCAGTTTGGGTCAGGTGTCCTGTCACTGCTTCCTCCCAGCTTTCCCTCCTCCCTGGCAGAGCATGAGACTCACAAAGTCCTTGGTCAGGGTAAACATTACTTAGCAACAACTGAAAACATCAGTGTTATCAGCGCTGTTCCCAGGCTGCAAGTCAAAACACAGCGCTGCACCAGCTACCAAGAAGGAGAAAAATTGACTGCTACTGCTAAACCCAGGACAAGTGGCAAACAAGTATTTGCAGACATGAAATATTTATTAATCACTGGAGATAATTTTCCTGTTAAAACCAGCAGAAGTGTAGAACCTAAGTCTCTATTTTATTGTGGATTTGGATGCTGACAAGAAAGAGAGGGCAATGCATCATGAATTACATAAAAAAATAATTACATCATAGAGGCATAAGTTTCTCTCTCTGGCCTTCACCATATAATTTATGATCACATATGGGCAGTCTCAAGTGGCTTAGCTCTGTAGAAATTAAGAGTACCAAAGGAAAATCAGATGTCCCAGGTTTAATTGTTGAGTTACATAAATGGTGTAATTAATTGTAGGAAGCAGTAGGAAAATTAAGCTTAGTAATATATGCTGATTAATAAAACCTACGAAAAACTGTTCTCTACTCAAAGAAAACTCATCTCCACAAAAATTCACTTTCCTTGCTAGCAGGACAACCACAATAGCCTAACAAATTCACTATGCCACACAGGTCATTTCATAATATGCTCTACACTTCCAGTAAGCCTGCACTCTGCATATGCTTTGCCATAAAACAATTGTGTGCCTCAATTTATTAGCATTATTACTATTTTTATTACAGAATTGCTGAACATCTAACCATTACGTGAGACATACTACAGCAGACATTATGTAAACTCATTATACATCAGATACACTCTGGAGAGTTACAATTGATAAATAGTCGAAGCAGTGATTTAACACTGAAGGGAAAACATAGCGATTCACACACTTTAAACTGTTAATTCTGTGTACTCTATCCCTTATATATTTTGAAAAGGTTCCTCTTTAATTTAAAAACAGGCCTGACTACCATTGACATAGGCCATATCTATTGAGACCAAACTTACATCTGTGAAGACTACAGGCTTACTTTTATAAATAAATAAATAAATAGGTAAAATCCCATTCTATTGTGATGCTGAGCTTCCTCCCCAGTGCATTCTCATGACATCAACCTGTAAAGATTGATCTGAACTCCATTCGTTTCTAGCAGTCATTGCCATCCTAGTATGAAATACTGTTCTCAGAGGCACCCTTCTCTCTTTTCTTGCAGAATATCCTCCTCTGGCTCTTAACTACAATGGCTGAGAAGAATCCTGATGCTTAATTAAAAGCCTCATGATCCCTAATGTTTTCAGCTCCTACATTTACAAAACCTTTTTGAGACAAATGTAAAAAAACAGAATGGTATTATGGTTCTCTCAGATATATAACAATGCTTCTGCTAATTCATTAATTTGTTTTACATCTGTCAGAATAAAGATTAGCCAAAGCTCAAGTCTGGATTCATAATCAATAAAGCCAAGGCTCAAAAGTCTTTAACCCATCATACTGGAACTTGCAAGAGATCAGCCTCTGGCACAATTTACCATTTTTTCTTTAAAATCTCATCCCTTTTCTCACAATATTCTTGCTGGGTCTGAAAAAAAGCTCACAAATACATCCTTTTACAATCTAACTTAAGAAACACAAGCCTTTCAAACCTAACCTAAACATAATGGAGATCATCTAGTAAAATCCTTCTGGTTTTGTTCATGTCATTAATAGCAAAGCTGAATTTTTCTGAGTTGGGTTGAAGCCAGGATAGTGTGTGCAAAACCAGGAAGAAAGCATATGGTTTTGGTTTCCTTTTTTTAGTTACGGTGATTCTTAAGACAGCTCCATTTTGGAATACCTGCATAACACCAGAACAACTAATTAGTGACATCTGTAATATTTGAAAGTTACCTTTTATTGAAGAAACTGGCTAGATAGGATTTTGTCAACCTGGAAAGCTGCATTACATCATGTCACATCTGCTTCCCTCCAGCAGAAGCTGCTCTTTTCCTTGTATTCTCCTGCAGGTGTGTCTGTTCTTTCTCTTCACTTCCAACACCATTCACCTGGAAGATAATAGATTATTCCAGGAGATTGGATCCATAACAGATTGCTGCAATCCCATAGTCCAGGGGACAACAGACATCAAAATTATTTTACTCAAATATTTAATGCTTTATTGATAAAGAACAGTGGGGTAGGCCTTGCAGCCTTTTCCATACCTTTTATTATACACTCTCTCATGACCTTGACATGTGCGATTTTTTGCAATATAACAACGGTTTTATTTATTTGGCTCATTCAATAGGGAGAATTTAAGAACATATTATTTCTCAGCATGCATCCTGAAGTATTGTCTAAATACTACCAAAGTTACTGACACATTGGTAATATAAAAATCTAAGTTTTCTGCTGTTTGTTAGCACTACATTCCTAGTTTATGCATCTAGAAATATTTTTTACAATGTAAATCTTTGTTCTTTCTCAATTTTCACTGTTCTGATTAAAAAAACAAGCTAATTTTCTGAGGGCAAAAAGATTCAATTATCATTAGATTTTGGGTATCATAAAAATCCACCAATTATTTCCACCTAAGGGCTTAATTCTTATTTCCACTGAAGCTTAATTCTGATACTAAGCTAAGTGCCATTCTAAAATTTCACTATTTGTTTCTGTGCTGAACACAATTTGTGCTGTAAAGGGAATTAATAAAAAAATGTGCTAAGAACTAGGTACCAATATGGAAAATAGCTTATTCTATACTGAGAATCTATGTAGTGTAAGCTGTTACAGTTTCTCAAAGGGAGAAGATGAATAATTCTTTCTCTTGCATTTATTTATATTAACTCATAAATGTGTGATACAAGGACAAAGTTATGGTGGAGCATTCATTTTATTTGGTCCACTGGCCAAGCACAAATGGGATGTAAATCTAGTTGAAATGCACAGGATCACAGAGCAGCTGAGACTGGCAGGCTGCTCTGGAGATCCAGTACTCCACAGCTCAAGCAGGGTCAGCTAAAGCAGGTTGCCCAGGGCTGGCACACTTATTAAAAGGAAATAGAAATCCAACGACATAACTTCTGTTCTTCCAGATCATTTAATCTTTGAAAGACTAGTCCATGTCTAACAACATGAATTCAATGGAAAAATTTATCAGTGATACATCTTTTCAATATGCCTTAGTCTGAGGAATCGCATCACTTGAATGTCAGAGTTTACCTACAAATTTAGACTTCCTTTATTTTTGTTGCTGAAAATTGTTTGGTGTAGAAAAGAAGACTTTTGAAATTGAAGCTGTACAGTTAAAACAGGAAAGAAAAGGCTTTCCTGCCCCCATTAAACTGTTTGAACGAATTGGGGGTGGGCAGCTAGAGTAATAAACATTTTATTGAAGTGTTATATTACCTCTGAAAATGTAGAACACTCTTGAGAGGTAGATTATCATGTGAGATAGATAAAGCAAGGGAAGCAAATAAAGATGATTAATTCCTGTAGTGATTTTAATATAATCAGAATTTTGTTAGCACTGTCAGCACACTCAGCACGAGCATCAAGAGATTCAAATGTTTAATATTGCACTGCACCTATGAAATATAACAGGCCAAATTCTGCTCTAAGTTTCTGTGCATCTGGGGTATATCTGATCAAATATGATTTGCACCTGTTTAGCTGATGGCAGGTTCTGGACCTTTATCAGCTGGCTTCGGTATACCTTTACTTGTCCTTTGAGTAGACTGACAAAATCAGCAGAAAACTGAGACAATAATAAATGAAACAGGCTATGTCCCAGATTGGCCAAGAAATCAGACAGCTACGTTGGGGCAATTCTAATGCAAAGACCTGTCTTAGACTTACATCTTTGATGTTAAAATTGCAATTTGTTTTTCCTGGGTTTGGGAGGGTGAGAGGAGGGGGGAGGCTGGTTGGTTGGTTGTCTGTTTGGTTTTGGGGGATTTTGTAGAGGCTTTTTTTGTTGTGGGTTTTTCGTGGGTTTTTTCTTTTTTTTTGGTTGGTTGGTTTTGGTGGGTTTTTTGTTAGTGTTGGGGTGTTTGATTTTTTTTTAATAAACAAGGGAATTGTGCAATTTCCCATCTTTAAAATGTAAAAATTTGATCCTCCCTTATTCCTTCCATCCTAAAAAACACACACATCTATTATGCAAACAGAAGGACAGAAATGTCACTTATGTGGTATGATCACATGAATGTGTCACTAGCTCTGAAGAAGAAATCCTGACTGAAGATAAGAATGCCTCTATTTCTCAGGATGATGAAGACCTTCCTTTTAACAACTAAACTCTTTTGAAATGTATGAAAGGATTACAATTCTGGCAACCACTCCAAAATTTCTGCCATCAGTTTGACACCAGCACAATGGCTTTCATCCTTTTGCAGTGTTTGTGATTATTCACATGCAAATGAGATGTTGCTTGGTTAATCACAGAACACATTGAGCCAACAGGGTGAAGACGGGTTCCCTAGTGCAGCTAAATATAGAAGATGTATACACATACAGGTGTTTGGTGGTCCTCTCTCCTATCCTAACCTGGTTATGGCTCAGTTACTGGGCTGAGAGCTCTTTATGATGGTAACAGTCCATATTTTTATTCACATTTTTGTCACAAATGGGAAGGGCACCCTGAGCCATTACAGTATAGGTAATAATTCATTTGCATTAACATCACTTAACAGCTTCAAGTTTTGCTAAAGTGGATCCTGAAATAACAGCTCATCTGAATCTCATTCTAAAAATGCATCCATGCTCAGGGAAGCCAAATCTGTCAGTTAACTGCGTTTAGGCATCGTTACAGAAGTACACCTAAGGGCTAGTGTCAGTCTGACTGCCAACAGTTGAAGTCCTTCCCATGTCTGCAAACACCTTGTCATGTTAGTCTGTAAGAAGAGTGAGGGAGTCAATGGAGGAGTTAATGAGGAGGTTGAGAGGGCTGCTTGAGCTGACTGTGTGCTCCTGTGACATAGGCATTCATTTTAACCACTTCCAATGTGTATTTGCCTTTCTGCCTTGTACTTTTAGAGGCAGAATTAATAACTCAGAAAGAAATAGTCCTTGAAGTGAAACAACCTAAGTTTCCTATTTCTCTTTTATTGAGAAGTCTGAAGAGTCAACATAAGCCATCAGGACAGCATTTGCTGTTGTCCTGGGTTCAGCAGTAGCAGTCATGTTTTTTCCTTTGTGTTAACTGGTGCAGTGCTGTGTTTTGACTTCCAGCCTGAGAACAGTGTTGGTGAAGCCGATGTTTTCAGTTGTTGCTAAGTGATGTTTACCCTGACCAAGGACTTTGTGAGGCTCATGCTCTGCCAGGGAGGAGGGGAAGCTGTGAGGAAGCAGAGACGGGGCGCCTGACCCGGGCTAGCCGGGGAGGTATTCCATACCATAGCACGTCATGGCCGGGGTGGGGGGAGAACTGGGAGTTACCCGGAAGGACACAGGCTTCCGGGTGGAACTCGTTTTCTTGGCCGGTGGTATCGCATTCTCTTCCCTTGTTATTTTCCCTTATCATTGTTTTAGCTGATAGTAGCGGTGGTGATTTGTTGCTGGACTGTTCTTGTCTCAACCCGTAGGAGTTGCACTCTCTCGATCCTCCTCCCCGTTCCTCCGGGAGCAGAGAAGGGGAGAGCCCGGGGGGGGGGGGGGGGGGGGGGGGAGACGACACGGACCTCGATTGTTGTCAGCTCGGCACCATTCGCTGGGAGTGAGTGAACAAGTTACCTGACTGGGTTTAAACCACGACAGTTCTTTTTGGTGCCCAACGTGGGGCACGAGGGATTGAGATAAGAACAGATCTGATTGGATTGATAGTCACTCGTCACAATGCTGATTTATTGGCTCTCAAGGTTGTTCCTCTTGATCTCACAGTTTCAGTATATCGTATCTTACGTCCATCCGGTATTTGCTGTATTAGTGTTTTTCAAGTGTGGGGCTTGGGCTAAGGTTTTTGTCCCATTGTACTTTATGGTAATGACTTGTAATACAATAGAATCATTGATCATGAAACTGATCTGGCTTATGTTCCCAGTGTGGTCACCACCTTTATACTTTGGGAGGTATATGATGGAGGTGCTTAGCAATTACACATCTTTGTTTAAACCACGACAGCTGTATACAGCCTTTTCCTTTTATTTCTGAAATAGATTCCAAAGAAACACAACAGCCTGAAAGAGTGGCAATTGTGATACCTCTACAAATTACTATGCCTGGATACAGACAACTGTGGAGAGCCTGTGAGAGCCAGAATGAAGTCCTCCAATACTGTTTTCTGTCACAAGTGGCCTTCTGAAGTAATCTGAACTACTACTACAGAAGCCAGGAAGAACACAGTGATTTGGTCTTAACTTTGAAAAGGCTCCAAGTATTTCTCTTCAGTGGGCATTGGCCTAGATTCTCATGCCTTAGGGCTACGAGTCATTGATGGCTTTGTTTTTACCAGGTCCTACAGTCTCCCTTCAAAATGTGATGCCAAATTAACCTCAATGGAAGTTACTTTAAAGGGTCAAGCCAGTGCCCCAGTCTTATCCTCTGTAAATATAATGCAACCATAAAGTACAGCTCTTGGGAGCACAGTGAGATTTATGCAGTTAATATAAATGCACTTTGAAATAATCTACTGGGAAAAAAAAAACAACAAAACAACTAAAAAAAACCCCACCACAGAAAAGAGGAGCAGCAACAGCAGCAATAACACCAAATCTGAGTATGCTGGAGTCTGAAAAGGCATCTTTACACATTTATATTTTAAATAATTCAAAGCACTATATCAGCAGCCCTTGGATAGCACGAGGACATTGGTTTGTTAACAGCATTCCTCTACAAACGTATGTTTTTTAATCCTGTGATAGCCTCAAGAGTGCTTTGGTAACATCTACCCACTAACACCCCATTGCAACATGATTATTTTCATTTCTGTGGTTAATCCTTTGGGGCACGTGTCTTCATGGCAGAAGGGATTTTCCTTCCTAATTCATACTTTTAAAGTGAAATTAAGACTGGAACATAAAAAGTACAGTTTAAAGGAAGATGAAAGTACGTGGAAAAGAAGTGATCATTAAGTTGTGACTGATTTATGTTTCTTGATTAGCCAAGAAAAATTCAGTTTATCTGCAGGCCTCATGACTTTTCACTGCATAGCCATATTGCACAAACTTTTAATAGACAATAAGAAGAAACACGACTGGGTTAGTACAGATTTAGGTCAACATGAATATGTCAGCAAGGCAGAGGTGCTAGCAGAGTTAGAAAGCAATGCAGTAATGATCTGCAAGGCCACATAGTTCAGTGTTAGAGCAGACTTAGCTCCTTCACAAGCACTTTATTTTTTAGATAAATTTCTTCTCCCTTTATGGATTTCTTGAGTCAAG
The DNA here is from genome assembly GCF_028554395.1 of Pezoporus wallicus. NCBI lineage: Eukaryota > Metazoa > Chordata > Aves > Psittaciformes > Psittacidae > Pezoporus > Pezoporus wallicus. Next base: position 120,641 of record NW_026637305.1, read on the forward strand.
GCCAATGCTTTTACTCTGCAGCCAGGGATAGGCTAGACGATAAACATTGCAGAAATTAACTTGTCTAAAAAAGATGTGTGTCATTGAGATTTGAGAAGAATATAAGCATCTTGGAAAAGTTGCTGAGTATAAATGTTTATCCTTTGTTTACTCAGCTCTGCAGCATGTGAAAACTTGGAAAAGCAGTTTGAAGGTCACATTCATATGTATCATATGTTTAAGTAAATCTGTTAAGACTCTACATGGTCCAGCTTTCACAGTAAATTTTGTGTGGATATGACTTAGGTTTAGCACATCTAATTTAGTCTTTAGAACAAAACCCTACACATGCCTAAGATTTTGCTTCGGTTCTATATTCTCAATAAGAGTTTCTTCATATTTCACTTGATTCTAATCCCAGTTTCTGCAATAAGGGATTTTGTGGAAGCAATCATCATTGGGATGATATAACCATTTATTTTTTTTTTAAATATGAGATGTAGAAGGAGTGCCAGGACCTGGTACTTAGCTCTCTGAAGCATTGTTACCAGCTTCCATGACACTAAGGAATATTTAAAATACATCTAGAAATGCAAGTGTCATAAGATGTAGACTTGTTTATAGTGTTTTTACAAAGGATCAAAACTCAAGGTGTAATGAATTTAGCAGCATGAAATTATATTTGTTAGCAAATTCTGGAAGAAAAGGAACTCTAAGGATTAATCCAAGGACTCATAAGGATGAATCTTTATCAATGATTATCTAGTGAAGGGCAGATGAGTTTGACAAATTGCACTGATTATATTTTTAGTATGTGAACAAATTAAAATTTTACTCTCAGTACTGCTACGTTGTTGCATTTTGAGCTTTCCACAAGGTATCTACAGCAGAAAAATGAGCTAAGATGCACAAAGACTGCTGTAACCTCATGTTAATTCTAGTTCTGAATCTTCTTTACTCTTTTCCTCTGTAACAAAACTGAGAAAAAGAGTAAAGAAGATTCAGAAGTAGAATTAACATGAGTGGGTTTCCATTTTACTTGATTTTCACTTTACATCTACCCGGTTAAAACCAAAAAACTACTACTGATACCTGTTTCAGAACTCACTGATAAAAACTGGATTTCCTGGACTTACTGCCTCAACATAAAATTGCACGCTATTATTTTTCTCATAGTCAACCCTATCCTAATGCCATGTAGCACTTACCTATGTTCCTTAACTATCACTGCATGAAATGCTCTCTTGTTCACAGTGAAACTTTTTCACATCCTTCTGGATCAAGGCATCATTTACACTAGCAATTAGAGAGTTTTAAAGGAAATATTTAAGAACTAACATGACCTTGAAAATGTACCTAAACTTTTATAAACTGGAAGAACACATTCAGATTTGGTGGTACTTCAAAACCCTCAAAGATTCTCAAAGTGTTTCTATTTACCTTGAGATTATGCAGTTTTGTTTAAACTTGAATTGCATTAAATTTCATTTATCCCTAATACTATAAACTGAAAGTGAGATAAGCTCTTACAATCCTATGACAATGGGATACTGACTGTATCTCATAGATTTGAATTATAGATTCAAGTAGTTACATTTTATGTAAAGGGCATCATCTTAACACAATTTTCTAGAGATTCTGGTATCTTTCAACTTTATCTGAGAATACGAATAAATTTTAAATTCGTATGTATTTCTTCATCTTAAGGGCATTCTCTATGTAAGAAAATAATACAGCTTACACATTGCAACTGATAGTTTTCAAATATTATTTAAAAAATAATTTTTCCAGCATTCAATTTCAGCTTAACTCTATTTAGAAGAGGTAAAAAAAAAAAAAAAAAAAAAAATCATCACTGCAGCATTTAGGAGTGTTTGGATTTGCTACACAGTTTTCAGTTTATAGTGACTACAGACAATCCTGATAGATCCATGCAGCTTTTACCCTTAAAGTCACTGAACCAGTCAGTTTTTCCATTAGCTGGATTTACAAGTTAAAGATTGTATTGAGAAGTGCATAAGCAAGTTATGATTATTAAATGGTTCAGAGCTTAATGTGCATCCTTGCCCTGGTCTTCATTCTTCAGCTACATTTCTGCTAAACAGCTCAAAAGGAGCAGAATGCCTATGTATATGCTATTTATCTTGAAAAGAGACTTAATAAATTGGCTATTTCAATCAAGCATCATGCACATAGTGAAAAAAAAAAAATAAAAATGGAACAGCTTCTGAGTGATCATAGAATCATAGAATAGTTCCTATCTGTCTCTGTATAAAGAAAAGGACTGATTATAATAGTACAAGCCTGTCTGAAGGTAATATAGATTTTCTGATATTCTGAAATGCTGAATAATAACATCAATAAACAGCAGAACAGGGATTAGAGGAGGTCAACACATGATATTACTAATAATTAATAGTAATAGTAATAAAAGCTGATACACTTTAACTTTGATCCCTTTCTCCCTACCACAAGAAAATACATGCTGTACCACTGGAGTTTTGGCTGTGTGATTTTTGCAAGATGAGGTTCACAGTCAAGGAATGAAGACAGGTTCTGAAAGCTGAAAACTAAATTCAGGCCAAATCTCCTGAAATCAGAAATCTAGTCCTGTTGGTATAGTCTGGTTGCTACTGTATAATTTTCACATTAGAATAAATGAATGTAGATTTGGAGCTCAAAAAAGCTGCTCCGATGGTTTCTGTTGTATAAAAATATTTTATTAATTCTTTTATCTAGTCACTTACACTACCTATCTTCACCATGCTACTTAGACTATCCCTAACAACCCGTCTAAGGTCTGCCTTTAAAAGATACTATAGGACACCTGGGATGGAATTTTGTTTGTGTGATTTTGTGTGGGTTTTTTCACCACGTATCTTCAGAATGAAGTTCGGTTTTGTGAATTTGTGTGATCGTGACACAAAGAACGAAAGATCATTTACTACGAAGAGTCTCAATGGTTTCCTTTGCTGTTATTCATTACCCCTTTTCTCATTGCTTTAAAAGCACTTCAGTGAAGATACTGTTTTATGACTAAAAGAGGGAGAAGTTTTTAATGATTCCATGAATATTTCACAAAGAAAGAGCATTAATATACCAACATTAAGCAAAAATAATTAATTGATTTTAGAACACTATCAACTCATCTGGTTTTCTGGGTTGCACTATTCATTTGAAGGAAAATTTTTTAAAAAAGCATTTTTTTCCTCCAGGATCCTGTCAGGTCATCTACAAAACATGTAACACTGTTCTCTAAAAATAGGGGATGGATATTTCTTTCCTTATAATTTATTTGTATTTGCTTACTAGTACACCCTTAATGGATGTATCTACCAAGAGCATTCAGAGGGAAGTGAAGGAGAAAGCGAAGAGGAAATGAAACAACTCCCTCTCTTTCAGTTTAACATCTAGGGAAATAACAACACATGAGTATTTACCACTGCAGTGTGATGGACAAGACAAATGTAAGGTACCTCCTGGAGCACAAACCAAGTGGAAAGAGCTGTTGCTCACAAAACATAAGACAATTAAAATGGTAATTGGTAAAAAAGTGGTAATTAAAACAAGTAGGAAAAGTGGGGAAATTTTAGGCAATGTCAGGCAATGAATGATAAGAGAATTGAGAAAATACAAAAGATACTCCAAACAAAAATGATTCCTGTCTTCATGAGCACATAAGCAGTTCACAGTGCAGCCACAGTGGTGGGTGTAGAAGCAGTATCCACCAGAAAATTCCCAAATTGCCAGAAGACCTTCCTTTCATCCACCTTTTGCCCTTCTCCAAACACTTATTTATGCTCTGCTTTTTCACAATGTTAGCCTCATTTTAACCAACGTTATCTCACTGCCTCCTCCATCTTATCTCTATCCAAGTTTACCTCCCAAGACTGGTATCTTTTGTATGACATATCACCTGCTGCCCCTTTGAGCCACAGAATGTATTTTTACTTTGTGTATTCCCACAATACGTGGCAAAACAGAGCTCAGCAGTTTCAGGTAGTTGGTCTTACTGCAACAACTTCTGAGTTCTCTGCACACCCAAATTAAATGCAGAGGGACACTGGGCAGGGAGCAAATGTTCTGTTCACACCAAGTAAGGAATCTGTCACAGTCTGGAGGGAAAACAAAAGTCAGTAAGCTTCTTAATTTGTTCTTTCCATACCTCCTATAAAGTTCAAATTTAATTTGGAAACCTTGTTTTACGTCCTTTGTGTTATTATCTATTGGGCTAAAATAATAATAAAAACACAAAACAAAGACATAATTTAAGAAGTTTAATAAGAAGTTGACTTAGTAACTAACAGTTTATCCTTCCTTTCTCCTTAATGAGGGCCAAATTAATCTCCAACAAACATACATGATACAACCTCTTTGTAGGCAGAAAAAAGTATGATTTCTGCTTCATTGAGCTCCTGAAGGCTTAGGAAAAGAAGCTTTCTGGTTCTGTTGCAAAGCTTTTGAGATGGGTCATCTAGGAATATATGCGAATGATAGACAATGTTTAATTTTTCACTTAATCACTGGTAGGAGACTCTCATGAGGTATTTTATTTGTCTGTGTCCAACACTTTATTAAAAAGACACGGTGCTTCAGATACAAAGCAAACAGATAAGAAAAACTATTCTCTAACATATCATCTTTTATTAAAAACAAAGAAAGGAAGAAAATTCCAGTGGCAGAGCTGCTTCTTTTAATGACATTGGAAAGATTATGCAGGAGTAATGGGAAAATTCAGTTTGCTTTGGATTACTTTGGAAATTATAGCTATTCCATTATGTATTTGCTAAGTTCTCTGAAGTAGGCTTTTAGAACTAGCATTGATTTTGTGCTGGATAAGAAAAAGGGTTTCTATCATAGGAACACAGAAGCTAACACATCAAAATAAAGAATAACAGTTAATCTAATTCAGTTTCTTCCCGTTTACTGTTTCAGGTGCTGATACACCTCTGTAATTACAAGTAACTGTAGAACTCCATGGAAAAAAAAAAAAACACAATGAAATCTGAGCAAGATCTGAACAGCTCAGATGGGGTTAAGGCTTGTAAACACTATTCCAGCCAGCATTTTTTGACAAAATATCTTACTGAGGCTCTGATCTTCTTGAAAATCAAATTAGCATCATCTGAAGTCATTGTATAATGTAAACTGCATCCATTTTAGAGGACCAGGACAAAACATAACCTGAAAATCCTGATCTAAGAATTAAAGTAGGATTTGAACCATTGCACAGAATTTTTGTATAGGTGAATTTTGCCCATTGACACTATCTCAATCCATACTGCGACAACCCTGCAGAGCTGCGGAAGGACACAGTGCCTGTCTCAGAGGTTCTAACCTACCCCATGCCATAGCTCATAGCTCAGAGCAGATCAGTGCAAAAAGTGCCAGTGTCACCCATCCACAGGCAGTAAGGTCTGGTAAGGTACAGATATGGTAAGCTATGGGGAATCTGCAGACTGAATTGAATTCTTTCAAATCAGTAGAGCAGAGATAAAGTCAAAGGGAGAGATGAGATTACAGAGCAAAGTTGCAAGGAACCAAGGAGAAGGTTACTCCTGTCTGGGACACAGTCACCCTCAGCCATATCCTGGGTAAGTCTATGAGTCGGATGCACCTGGCAGACACCATGAGAGAAAGAGAATATAGCATGGAGCTATGAATGGGCAAGAAAGAGGCCAAGCTGCAGGGAAAGTGTGAGGTGGGAGACATTTGTATGACTGCCGCTTCCAATCCAAGAGCCTTGGCAGGAATGACAATGCATAGGCTTGATTGCCCAAAACAGCACAGGGGGACAGATGGGTCCTGCATAACCCTGCAAGTGAGCTATCACTCTGGTGACCTAGATCTGCTCTCTGGACTGGGCTGCTATAAATTGCAGCAGTCATTTTGAAATAAGTATATAGACTAGTTACTATAAATTGTAGTAACTAAGAAACAAGTTTACTTGTTTCTTAGCATAGAAAATTGTCACAAAAGTTTTCAAAAGGAGAGCTCTGAAAGCTATGAGGCAAGGTTGTCCACTGGTGCTTATTAAACGTAACAGAGCAGATGCAACCTCTGGCTCAGGAAGCCCTTAAATCGATGATTGGAAGAAACAGAGTAGAATATAACAAGGAAAGCACAAACAGTATTTACTGTATTTTTTTTTAATGCTCTTTCCCTAAACATCTGCTATTTCTGACATCATCAGAGCTCCAACCATGTAAAAAGGAAGCAAAAAATAGAATTTCACATGTTTTATTAGATCTAATTTTCAGTCAGTCTGATTGAAGCATGGCAATTTGGTCTGACCTAATTCAGCCTTTCTTTAGAAGGAGAGCTGGTGAATATTTCTATTTGTGAAGATGAACATTTTTTAAAGCTGAAAATTTTTAGCAGTGTTGGGTACTTCCATGCTGTTCCAATAAAAACCATTTAGGTTTTGTCTTTTTGTTTCTTGCTTTCTCCTCTGTCCTTTTCTGGTACAGAATAAAAGAGGGAAATTGTTAATTACAGATTTCTTCTCATTGTTTTCCTTCTGCTCCGTACAATTTTGAAAAGTTAAACTTTTAAGTTACTGACGGGTAGAAATAAAAATCTACTTCTTCCAACTGGAGTAATCCCAAATTTTAATATTGATAATAATATTTTAATATTAAATAACAGACCAAGATATTAAAAAAAAAGTGAACTTTTTTCAAAGAAAATGTAATTCAATAAAATGCCTAAAAATCATTAGTTATACTCCCAGTTCTGGTAATCAAAAATAACATTTAGGAAAAAAAAAAAAACCACAACAAAATTTGGATCTGAAGTCTGGTTTTCATTTCTAGGCCAAAGAAACCACAATCATTTGCAGTTTTCTGGACCAGAATATATTATTCTCATCATGTCTGTATCCCCATCTAGACAGACACTTTATAAAAGTGGCTAATGCTATGCAAGCACTGTACTGAATGCAGCTCCAGTCCCAGAGATCGTACAAGCAAAATTAGATTCAGTAAAACACATGCATTAATAAAGACTCTGCAAAAGCAGTTTCTGTCAGAAATTTGTAATACTCTCCTTTTCTTACTGGGAAAGGAACAGTTTTTTAGTCAAACCCAACCCCATTGACAAAGGTAGATACTAATGCATCACAGATATACAGCGGAGTTGGCAGAAGTGTTTTACTAGTTGTCTTCAATACTTTTGAAGGCTACGTAAGATCTGACCCATCCATCTCCCCATGTGTACAGCAGCTGCACTGAAAAGAACCATCACTACTACAGTACACAGGAAAAGAAGTTTCATTTACTAGTTGAAAATATATTTTCTTTTTCTTACGCTTGTTTCCTCTGTCCAATCTCCCTCTCCTTACCCAATATTTGGAAAATAAGCCTTGAAATAGGCTGCTAAGGCTTTAAATTTGAAGAACACCTTCACTGACTATGAACAGAAATGCTTCTCCACAATTTTCAACACTGTTGAAAAAGGGTGTGTTTCCCAGGGCAGTAGTCTGTGTTTTGTCCATCACCCAAAGAACAGTTGTAGAATTACTGGTATGCCCTACAGGAATTTCAGTCCTGTCCAGAAGCATATGTGCCATTGTAATCTCCCCTCCCTGCCCTGTTTGTTTCAGTTTTTAAAAATATTTAGTCCAGATGCTGCCTACCTGTCCAGTGTAAATTTCATCAAGAAAGAATAAAGAGTTCCAATAACTTTTTTCCTCTTTGGTGAAAGTTACTCCAAAAAATGTGGAAAAAGTTTTTAACATCTCTTCTGCAAAGCTAAGGAACAGGAAACAGATTGCATTTGGCTGAGTCATAATATTACAACATACGTTTTTACAGCATGCACATTAACAATTATTCTAATTCATAAACATTAGCAACCTCCCAACACTTGTGGGCGTTACCTTCCATCTCGTGGTTATGCAGGTTCCAACTCCTTATAATTTCATTTTATATTTAAATCAAAACACTATTTTATTTCTTCAACAAAGAAAGAATAAATAATGTAAAACGTCAGCCTTTCCAAATGCTAAGGAAACCCTGGCACTCATCTGCCACAGGAAACCTATTTTTAGGACTAAAGGTTTATAAAACTAAGGAGAGCTTTTGTCCTAGATAACGTACAATTTCTACTTGTGTGGGTGTATTTTGGTGATGTGTTTAACACAGAGTAGAAGAAAACTTAGCGCATGGCAAGGTATGAATATAATAAATGTTGTTCGGTGCTTACAGGCAGAGGTGGACAAGTTTAGAACAGGTGCAAAGCCACTGATTTCAGGAGACTTCATCTTTCAGAATGAAATTTTGCTCCAGTGGAATCCAAACCATTGCTCAGCAGCATTAAAGGGTCAGTGTTCTAGTCACTTTATTTATAGGGTAAACCACTGGCTTTTAAATAATGCAAAATAATTAGTTTCTACTGATTTATAGCCCATTGGAATAATTTTAATTGGACTTTGCTGATTTTCTGCACTGATGGCTAGTTCCTTCTTAACTGTTTTTCTCTAAGCAGTGGAACACTGAGGAAAATTATTTTAATGATAATGTAGACAGAAAAATGCCCCTCGGTGGAATTAAAACATTGTTAATTATAGCCCCTTCTGGAAATACTTTGCCAGCTGCTTAGAAAATAATGTCCATGGATACCTTAAATTGGAGGTTTAACTGCATGATTTTTTACACATAAATATTTCCTTTAGTGATGTAATTCCAAATTCCCAGCTGTCATTTTGAAAACCTGTAATGGCCCTCACAAACCTACGCACAGGCCCTTAAAGAAAATATTCTCTCTCTACTCTCAACATAGTGATTTTCCACTTTTCCTGTTAGAGTACACTGTGTAAAAAACAGAAAGGTACACCTTCTCACATGCAATCACAACTTCATGGGACAAAAATAATGTAGCTTAGAAGCCTTCAGCATTGAAACAGATAAAAGGTCTCTGAAAGAGTTATTGAGGACACAGAAAAGAGATTAAGGTACTAAAAGCTTTTTAAATAATTTGTGCCTTTGAAGGGCATAACTTATTTCTATCTATAATTTAACGTATATTATATATTTTGTGATTAATTAGAGACAAAAGGCCGAGAAGATTCACGCAGGCAGTGCTCTGAATCACAGCTTTGATGCAGGGACTGCAGGTAAACATTTATTGATAATGTAAATGTGGGTAATGTCAGAAGATGCTACTGGCTTCAGTGTTACTAAAAACTGTTCTTTACTCATGCTCATGACTGAGAGAAGTTTGCCCAGAAACCAAGAAATACTACACTGGGAAGATGAGCTGAGGTCCCCATCCAAAGGGCTGCAGTTCCTCATCTATACATAGAACAACCAGGAGAGAAACTAGGAGAAAGCAGAAGCCAAGCTTTGCTCTCTGCAGTGCAAGCCTAAGTCTGGAGTCACTGAACTGAGCAAAAATCATAGAATAATAGAACAGTCAGGGTTGGAAAGGACCTTAAGATCATCTAGTTCCAACACGTCTGCCATGGGCAGGGACACCTTGCACTAAACCATGTCACCCAAGACTCCATTTAACCTGGTCTTCAACACTACCACGGATGGAGCATTCACAACTTCCTTGGGCAACCTGTTCCAGCGCCTCACCACCCTCACAGTAAAGAACTTCCTCCTTATATCCAATCTAAACTTTCCCTGTTTGCATTTTAACCCATTACCCCTTGTCCTATCACTACAGTCCCTCATGAATAGTCCCTCCCCAGCATCATTGTAGGCCCCCTTCAGATACTGGAAGGGTGCTATGAGGTCTCCACTCAGCCTTCTCTTCTCCCAGCTTTCCCCAACAACTCCAACTTTCTCAACCTGTCTTCATATGGGAGGTGCTCGAGCCCCCTTAACATCCTCATTGCCCTCCTCTGGACTTGCTCCAACAGCTCCATGTCCTTCCAATGCAGAGGACACCAGAACTGTACACAATACTCCAAGTGAGGTCTCATGAGAGAATAAAAACCTACTCTCCCATATAAGGGCAGGAATCCTCCATTCAGGGGGAGAAAATAAAAAGAAAAGAAAAAGAAAGGAGGACTTGTAAACTAGCAGCAGGTGTCTGAATGAGCAGACATGATGTCTCTGTTCGCCTTTAAAAACAAACCGGTATATCAGAGATCTGAGAGAAAGGTGCATGTTTTAATGCTCTGGCCAAAAAAAAAAATGTGAGCTTCTTAAAATAGGGGGTTTTTTGATTCATCACATATGCCATTTTTTAGCTTTTTTAAATTAGTTTCTCTTCCTCTTTATCACAAGGAAAGAGTAACAAAACTCAACAGTTAATGAGCTTTGAAGTTGAAGCCCAAAACAAAAAACAAACAAAAAAAAGCAAACAAAAAAAATCCTTTTTTTGGTTTGTGTTTTTTTTTCCCAAAGGGCCACAGAGAAAAAAAAAAAAAGTCTGTCACCAACAATTGCCATTCTGGCCCAGATGCTGCCTGGCCTGTTTCAAAGGCAACTGCTGCTATGCCCATGCTGTCAGCAGACATGCTAATCTCATTCCTTGGAACAATACATCTGCAAAATACCCACTACAGCAAGACCAAATGGATGCCTTTTTTCAAGGAAAGCTAGCTGGTGAAGAGAATTCCACTTCATAGCTTTGTGAAATCCTGCCATCATACTAGAACAGCTTCAATGAGTCAGGGCTCATTTAAATGTTACCACTACCTCTGCTCCCACCTGTCTTCTTCAGAAAGGACAGCAGTCTGTGAGATGTCTCATTTCCCTAAAAAAAAAAAAAAAAGGGGGGGGGGGGAATGCTGGTATCCCCTTCTGTCCATTTCTCCAGACCCAGTCTAGTACATTACCTAGGATCGTGTTCTATCACTGCCACCAGTTACTGCTTATTATCTGTTTGCCTACAGAAGAACAGAGATTGGAACTATTCCCTTCCCAAATAGTACCAGCCAATGAATTCATTACTTCCATGAATCCTGAATGAAGTACTAATGCCATCCTCCTCATGTCCTCAGTGTTGCCTCATCACCACTTGGAGTTGGCCAGCGTTCTCTCAGTTACTCAAAGCCACTTTGTGCCAGAGAAGGGTAAAGTTTTAAGAGCAATGGTACAGAAAAAGGGAATACATGAGATTATGACAAATTTCTACTCAAAATGTGTAATTCCTACTCACTTTATTTCTAAATTTAGCATAGTTTATTAGAAAGGCAGATCATAAAACCTTTTTCCCACTAACAATATACAAAAACCAAACCCCCAAATAATCAGAGAACGAAATAAACCAGTATGAGTATGCCATGAGCTGTGGCCTTTTTTCTAGAAATAATAGCATAGAACTTATTTTGGCAAAAAAGATCTATTCACCTTCAGCCAAAAATATTTAATGTCACTGAAGCTGACAGAACTGCTCAGCATCATTACATTCACTTTTAATCACCACTCTCCAAGCTTTACTACATCTTCTACTCTATTGGCTTATGGCCATTTCAAATGTTATGTCCTTGAATAACAATTTTCTGCTTTCCCATTTCTTCCCTCATGCACAATAAAGGGTATCAAAGCATTAAGTGCACAGAAATTTAGCTGCATAATCCCCATTGATACTATTAGAGTCAAAATATGAGTCAAAATCCAAACCACAATATACCTGATTTTTTCTTCTGACATATATAATATATATATGTAGCATACACTACACTGGGAAAGAGGTCTTTTTATCCAGAACGTTCCCTACATATGATAAAGGGAAGCTCTATGTGCACATAATGCACTTTGTCTCTAATGTAAGTGTTTGGTTGGGGATTTTTTAAATTACATTAAATCAAATAGTATTATTTCTGAAGGAATTCATTGTCAGCTAGTAAAAAAATTAATTGTAAAATAAGCTTATTATTAAATTCCATATATATTTACAAAAAAAAACAAGTTCTTCAAAATAATAACCTGGAAGTATTCTGGATTTATACCAAGGATGCCATTGTGTCTCAAGGTTAAAACATGCACTTGATATAATGGACTGTCATGGTTTAAGCCCAACCAGTAACTCAGAACCACATAGCTGCTCGCTCACTCCCCCCCTCCCCCCTTTTTACTCCCTCCCAGAGGGATGGGGAGGAGAATAGAAAGACTAACTCCCACAGGTTGAGATAAGAACAGTCCAGTAACTAAGATATAACACAAAACCATTACTGCTACCACCAATAATAATAATGATAAGGGAAATAACAAGGGGAGAGAATACAACCGCTCACCACCCACCGACTAAGCCAGACCCAAGCAGTGATCTAGCCCTTCCGGGTAATGCCCCCAGTTTATATACTGAGCATGACGTGCTGTGGTATGGAATACATCTTTGATTAGTTTGCGTCAGGTGTCCTGTCTCTGCTTCCTCCGGACTTCCCTCCTCCCTGGCAGAGCTTGAGACTCAAAAAGTGCTTAGTTGGAGTAAACATTACTGAGCAACAACTAAAAACATTGGTGTTATCAGTGTTGTTCTGAGGCAGAAAGTCAAAAACACAGCACTGGAACACAAGAGAAAAATGTCTGCTATGGCTGAACCCAGGACAGGGACTTACAGGAAATTAGTCCTTACTGAGCCTCTTTAAACAAGTGTAGCAACCTTTTGTGCATCTAGAGTCAAAACCAGTGTCATAAGAGAACACAGTAGGGCCAATCTTGAAATTTGTTGGTGCACCTTTTTTCAGACATCAGAGAAGCAGTCTTGATAATAACTTTTCTTAAGGCTTCCCACATCTGTTTTATAGTATCTGGGCTCCACTGAGGCTCTGAAATATTAATGGAAGTTTCGCGGAATGCCAAGCTAAATATTTTTTGCTAAATATGTGAAGCACTGGAAATCAATAGATTCAAGCTTCCCATTAGCTAGAAAATCAATGGATTCCAAGCCTGCAAAAACAAATAACTCGCTTGCTAATCTTTAAAAATGTCTTCACTGTAGAAAACCTTTATATATTCATGATATATTGTAAAGATTTTTAATTATACCTGTGACCATCATAATTAAAATGCCTCATTATATGATTATACAGGTTCCTATTCATTATGAAAATACAATTAAGAAAACAAAAGAAAGAATATCATCACATACACCTTCCAAAATTATGGAAAATAAGTACCAGTAAGGCCTAACTGCGCCGGCTTTTCTTGCATAAGAAGTCTCACAGCACAGAAGCACAAGTGTCAGAACAAAACAGGCATTAGCTATGACAATCTCTGGGGCTCTCTATGTACTACGTACCAGTGAAGTTCAACTGAACATCACTGTATGGTTCTTCTATTACACTCCTGCTTGGTACCATCTTGCTAATTGTTTTCCTTCAGCATTTTACCAGGTACTTTCTTGACTTAGTGATTTAGTAGAAGATCTGGGCAAAACAATTTCTGTTGACAATAACTGCTACATCCTGCCAGCAGGTCTGTAGACATACACCGTTATTTGCTCAGTTATCCAGAAGATTTTCATTCTGGTTTTGAAAAAAATCAAAACCCCCCAAACAAATACAAACAAAAACAAGCAAACAAACAAATGAAAAACCCAAACAACTTTTGTCTTTCAACTCTGAGTTTTCAATTTTGGCAACAGAAAGGCTGTTTTATGCTATAATGCTGTTTCTGCTACCTAATGGAATATTGATCTCCCTAAACAAGTGTAGAGAAGCCATCAGTACACTACAAACAAGAAAAATACGTAAGAAACCGTCTCCTTACTCTTTTCATACATAATTGGAACAAATACAAATGGACTGAAACCAACAAGGCAGAAATTTTTGCATACTAAACATTGTTTGTGGGGTCTCCACACTGAGGCAAAGTTTTGGCATGCATTAGCTTGTCATGATATTGAGATACCTGCTGTAAGAGTTTACTCGTGCTAGACTTGCAGGCTTAAGCTCCCAGACTATGGGACTAAGTAAATAGACAGTTTAATCTATGGTGCAATGTTTCTGGTATGCATTTATGAGTTTCCTGTGTTTCATTTCCATAATAAAAATAAAGGAGTGTATAGTATGCATCCAACCAGGAATTTGAAGGTGTCTCTGCGCCTGCAGAAACAGCCTCCAGTAGGCACAAGCTAGAGTTAGGTGGGATGATGGGATGTGGGAAGACACAGTACAGGAAAGGCTTACCTGCTTATAATAAGTCTGTATTCATTGATATTACAAAATTAAACCCTTGGACATTTGTGTCAGAGTATGAGAATATTTAAAATAACTACTGTTGTTAAGCTCTAAACATGGCTGCTGGCTGGAGCATTAAAGACTACTTTTCACTTGTGTTGACTGAGAGGTCTTCAGCCATTAAAAAAAATCCCAGCCTTCATTTTCTTAATTCTGATCAAATAAGAATGAAAAAACACAAATAGCAGCTTTGCCCAAGTCATTAAGCTCTGCTCTAGGAAGTCCTCTAGAGTAGGTTCAAGATTCCCTTTCTTGGCCTGTCAGCTCACTTTTGTGTTTCCTGTGAACATATATACATTGGATCTTACAATGCTGATCACCTGTGAGAAGTAACCTATCTTACTGTTGGGGCTTTCACTCACAGCAGCAGTTCCTGATATGATGTTTACTAATTTAGATGTGCTTTATGCAAGTAAAACAATAAAATGTTGCATATTAAGAAATCATATTAATTTATTTCTAAATTGCCTCAACTGTGTTACCTTCAATACCTAACATCCAATCCTGCAATACTACAGATAAAAGCAATCAAGTTATAATGAACTCCTCTGTGTCATCATTCTTGTCCTCCTTCTGTTGATGTTGGCCAGAGGGGCACAGAAATTAGCCCTAGTTGGGATCATTTTACTGCTTGACCAGGCCAGCACCAATGGTGCTTCTCTGCATTAAAAACCAGCCAGGGATGGTTCACTTGGCTTTGGATGCACTTACTTGTAGTCCTCAGCTCCCTTGGACTTCTAAATTAGCAGAAGTTGCATAAGCTTTTATGAGTCTTTGCAAATGCAGTGTAAGCACTGAGATGCTTTCCCCCTCTTTCCATATTTACTGTTCCTAACTTCATCAAGGTAATGATTATTTGCTCAAAATGCTGTGTGTGTAAGGGAGACACACAAAACAACTGTGTCCACTGCATAACAGAGAGAGGAATTCCCACTTTGAGTTCAATTCAAGTATTACTGGTTACTCTTCAGAACTATTCATAAATTAAACTTTCTTGTAAGCCTCCTTTACCTAATGACTGAGTAATGTCAATTTAGCTGAAGTGGAAGATTTAAATGCCAAGGGAAATACACAGCAAATGAATGGATACAAAATGAATCATTAGAGTCAGGACTATTAAAATCAATTCATTATGTTAACACTTTTAAAATGTTACCAGCAAGAGGACTAACCCCTTTGTTAGGAGCATTCACAGGTGAGAATCATCCACAGAAAATAAATGCGGAAAAAAATTTCACAATAACTGTACTACAAAATGTGATTCCAATATCAACAAGAGGGCTCCTGGCTTTTTTCCCTTATGTCTGGAAAAGAAACTGAGAATGAGATACCACTGAGAGCTGGGATCAAATCATGCAAGGAAATGCAAAGACTAAGAGAGAATAAAAGCTCTTAATTGAGTTCATATCACACAGTCAAAGGGAGGAAGAAATGGAAACCAGCAGCTGAAGAACATCAATCATAATGGTGTCTATTTTTTTCTTGTTTTGTCTTGCTCCTTTGTAAGTTCTGCCACAATCCATGTGTATTCTGTCCCTCATATCTACAGGCCCAAAGCTCTAGGTTAATTACAAGAAGCTGAAAACAATATCCTTCCTGAACAGAATACATTTTAAAATAAGAACAGACAACTACCTGCTGGTCAGCCACTTACATCTGTTTCGTCCAGTTTTTCCTATACATTACCCCATTGTTCCAATATAAAGGACTTTGTGTCATATTAAAGGGCTGCAAGATCATTTTGATATTCTTCAGCTGAATGATTTACAACAGAAGATGCAGGAAAGAGATCACCTTATCTCTGCTGAGTGCAGAACTGAATGAAATTAATTTCTGATTTTTTGCTTCTAATCAGATGACTGCAAATCAGCACAAAACCTTCCAGTCCCTGGGGTATTTTCAATATGGCAAATATGATTTTAATATTATTTGATCAAAAGAGGAAGCAGTAGCTGTTTCAAATTGCCTTTTAATTCTTATACGTCTGTGATGGGCAATAAAGCAGAATAATCTCAAAAAGACAAAAGAGAAAAATTCCTTCGGATTCTACCTGGATATCAATTTACATATGACAAGTTGATATAATGCATTTTCACAGAAGATCCATCTGATGAAGAGGCAAAGAAAACTATTCAAGAACAATGAAGAAATAAATGGTAAAAAGTAAGAAGAATATTTCTCAGGAATGGAAATATTGACAAGTGGAAATAGCATACACAGCTCTCATCCAGAAAGCAGAGACACATGGTTAATTTTAATTTTAACCTCATTTGAGACTGGAGCATGTGATTCACTGCCCCATTTAGCTCAGAATTAAAATTAAGCATGTGCTTAAGTGCTTTGCTGGACTGAGGCCATATCTAAGAGTACACTAGTAATGAATTCCTATTGCAATAGGTTATTTCAGAATTGAAAAGTCAAAGCTGTAAGACAAAATACATGGAATTTGTTTAATTTATTTATTTTTCATGTGGGAATGCATTGGTATCATGAAAAGCTACAGCAGTTATATAGTTCCTTTTGAAAAACAAAGTCAAAACAAACAAAAATTCCCAGAAAACTTAGCAGAAGTAATTAATCTAGAAAATTCACAGAACATAGCAAAAGAAAAACTGCTTTTCAAGATTGGTTACACTATCCTATGTGCCTGTGTGCATTGTGACGACCAGCTTTATGTATTTTTTCCCCATTCCACAGTATATGGTTCGCAATCTACATGGTAGGGAGATAAAGCTGAGAAAGAAGCTGCTATGAATATGCCAAAGCAGCGATTTGGACCAGTTTCTGGCTGACTTATCTCCTGGTTATCTTTAGCCATAGCCTGAGTAGAGATATATCCCTCCACATGCCCAGGGAAATGTAATTTCTAATGTCACCTCTCAAGCACTGGAGCCAAAATGCCTTTCAGTGCCTAATAAATTCTCCAGGTGAATGCAGAAAAAACAGCCACAATTCTGTCTTTTCCTTACTCTAAGTGATTTGTTACCTGTGAGCGCAGAACAGGACAGGCACAGCAGCAGCAACTAAGGGAAGGATACGTGCCCACCACAGTTCTGGGTACCCACACTCTTCCGTTGCAGCACTGTAACTCCTCTTCAGGTCTTAAGGAGCTCTGGAGTTACCCAATATAGAGAACTGTGGCTCGCCACAAGATTTAAAGTGGGCACACTAGACAAGTACACCTCTTTTTACCATCTTGTCTCTCCTGTTTTGCTTCAGAGAGGCAAGGACAACCTACTACACTGAATATTTTATTAATGTTACAATAGGCCACTAACTCCACTGGCATGTTGTACAATGTACATAAACAGACTAAGCTTGGGTTTCAGAATGAGAAGTACTATACTTGTCTCAGAGGACTATTTCTTTCCTCAAGAAAATCAGAGAAAACAAAAGGAAAAGAGAGCATCTGTGATGCTCTCTCTAGCCAGAACTGCTAGAGAGAGTATCTTAAGGTCAGCCAGGACTTTCAATTTGAGTAGTCATCTCAACTTTTGAGTTCTACATTTCACACTAATTGAGCCCAAGAAAGTTCTGGCCTGACAGGGATTCCTGAGCCTGGTCATATTCAACTGTAGAAATATGACATTGATACGGTGTTAAGTGCTTGTCTGTAGTCCCAAAGAGGAAAGAATCTTGAGTTCCCAAGAAAGAAGTTAAAGAAAAGGAATTAAAAAGACTACGTGAAAGAAATACTAAACTTTCTTTCTCTTTAAGGGCCATGATTTTGTCCTAGAATTTCTATATAATAAATTATGTCTCTGGGAAATATGTGGTATGAAAAGAATCTCAACCATTATTGCAAGTGAAATGGCAGAGATTTATCATCTGTCACTAAGCTCTTCTACCACCTCCCAGCAGACCTGCCTGTCTGCAGACTTTAAACTCATCAACTTCTTCCACAAAACATATACACAACTGTAACTTATCATTAACAACATCTGTTTACAGGCATTTGACTGTAAATGAGGCACAATTCTGTGCTTTACTGACCACAGGTCTGTGGAAACAGACAGTTGAAACCTTTCTAAGATGTTTATCTATATTGTCCATGAGAGCTGCATACTCTGAAAGCCAGACACTTTATGTTGTCACCCTCTCTTCAATACTTTGCAGGGTCTTATTCTCTCCTCCTCCTTGCTCACACAAATACAAGAGAACACTGTCAGTCTTGCTGAAACATCAGCACCTCTATTGACAAGGAGAGGGCTTTGATCATGCTAATACTTCACAAGGCTCATTCTTAACAGAACAACTGATTGTCTGTCCTTTCAGTTTAGAGTTTCAGTTTACAAGGAAGCTGTATGTTAGGGGCTCACAGGCTATAACCATGCATCTGTCCCGGGACTGAAGAAATAAAGACACTTCCTCCCATTGAAAGGAAGGCTTGGAGAGGTCCTCTTGCTACCTCATCTTCATCCCATGATGCAATTGGCCAGTGGCCTGCTTCACCAGGACAACTTTGTATTCCAGGCTACCTGGATGCACTCCTGCAACTGCCATTTGTTCCCTCAACAGTAACAGAAACCTGTAACTCTCACATAGTACTTACTACTTGTAGTTCTTAGCTACTCTGTCACAGAGGAAATGGGTGTACTTAATCTTATTTTAGATGTAAGGAAGCTGTGTAATAGAGATGAGTCATTTAAGGTATCTTAGAGATGACAGGCAGGGCCAGGGAGACACCTCAATGCTTTATCAGCAAGGTTATGCTGAAAGAATTTGGTGTGTATGTATCTCTGAGTAAAAGTTTTACCTATCAGCAAATATCAGGATAAAAGTATTAGCATTACTTAATACCAACAGCAGCAGGATTCCCATTCACATTACTGCTCCTGTGGTTTAGTCCTTGAGTTGTTCTCACATTGAGAACATCCTCTGAAGGGTCACACTGCACAGCCTGCAGAAGGACTGGATCTGTCTGGACTGGAAGTGGTTGCACAAAAACGCAGGACTGGAGCCCTGGTTCTGCTCATCTACAGTGCCAGCTGGAACTGCCTCTTGAGCACAGGAGGGGAATGCTCAACTTGCCCCTTTGCCTTCCCACACTCATGCAACATAGGCGAGATGAAAAGAGGGTTAAAAACCCTCATTAAAGGCCAGTTGCATTCCTGCAGCAATGTTACTATACAGAGTTACAAAGCCCGATGCCAGCAGACTTCTAGAAAGAAAAACACCTGTTTACAGAAATCAGCTGGATTTCCTTATCAATATGGGACATTGTCAGATAGCTCTTTGTTAGTATCTGCTGTCTCACAGTTTCCCTTTCAAAGGCTTCTATTGAAAAAGACAACAGCTAAATACCGCACATGACCCAACACCAGGGCTGTAAAGAAAAACAAATGTGGATTCTTTTATAATGCATTCTTTTACCAAGCAATTATGCTATTGCATGTTTGTTGATGGACTACTCAGTGAGGAACTAGTTGCGCATATTAATAGGCAGGGAGAAAATTTACTTGTGAAATTTTTTTTGATGCCTTTATTTTTTTTCCTATAGAAAGGAGTTCTCTGCAAAAGTGGAGGTGTTACTGTACTTTTGTGTAAGCATCTCTTATAGTCCAGAGTAGATTTTTTTGATCACAATAAGGGGAAAAGAAGGAAAACATTCCTACTCAAAAATGAGCAGGAATCTCATGCAACTGTCCTTGCCTAACCTACAGCTTTAGCTTCTCTTGTTAAGCTGTCCTGTTTTAAATGCTCATTAGGCCAGAAACAGTGGTCATTCTATGCCTGGCATTCAGGGTACTCATCTGTCATGAGGACACTTTATCTTCATGAAAATTTCTCCTAAAATTCTCACCAGTCCTAAAATTAGACATCTCAGCTGGAGAGAAAGTAAGATTTTCTTATTCCAGTGGAAATTATAGTTTGTGAGAAATTATTTCAGGGGAGCTCCTGCCCCTCTCATAAAGATTCCTGCATTCTGGAAAAGAATTCCCTAGTTAAAATTCCTCCTTGGAATTTCTGGTAGTTGTCTTCCAATCAACATATCTTCCAACCTCTTTCTCATTGTCTCTCTCTCTCCAAACAACCATACATATTTCTGTTTATCTGCTTCCCTCTTTCTAGCTGTGCTGAAATTTCTTATCTTCTACTCTCTCTCCTCCCATCTGCACCATTTCATCAAAGCACTTACACATATGCACAAGCAATAGCCTACCAGCACATGTGCTTAAGTGCCATGACTAGGAGAATGGAGTACTGAACTGAGGCGCAGGACAGAATCTGACTCTCATAAATCTCTTTTTGTACTAATTTGTTAGTCCCCAGGAACCTCCTAAGATTCCAAATGTGCTTCAGAAACACCTGTTGAGATCCCAAGGAAACAGTATGGACTTCTTCAACCTCCAGGCTTTACTCTAAGGAATTAATGAAGTGAAAACACTTGCACTGCTCATGGAAGTTGCTGAGTTTTCTTCCCCGTCCACCAGATGTGATTAATTTATGAGAAAACTGTGTCACAAACTAAATTTTAGATTTTTCAATCATATGGTTTAAGCTTTACAGTATTGTATGGTCCAGATGCTATTTTAAATGTACAATGAAACACTGTATTTGTGTACAAATTGTGAAACAAATGAGGTCATGAGGGACCTGTCCTTTGGCAGTCTCATACCTTTCTGTGAATTGTGCTTTCTGTTTTGAAGACTGCCTGGACCTGATCACCACGATAGATAAATCACCGCAGCCTGCAGAAGTTAATACCATTAACTCTTGGTTTAAGCTCACCTGAGAATTTGGCTCTTGGAAGCTACTTTGCTTATGATTAAATACATTCCTTCCATCTGACACACCAGTCTTAATACCCATATCTTGAAAAATAATGTAATTGAGTAGTTAACATTTGCAAAGGCTTGAGAAGGTGGGGATTGAGATAGGAAATGCAGAACTATGCATAAAAAACCAACAATGTCCCACTCTAAAATTTCTCCTATACTGGACTGATCTCCTCTGTACAGCATTATCTGACTTAAATGCACATATGCTGGTTTTGTGATTTGTAAACATGAATTAATATTCAACATACAAATCAGAAAACAATTATATAGCTAAGCCCCATTTATAGTTAGGCCACTGGCATAGAAACAGTAGAGAGAGGCAAATGACATGCAAAATAATGCTGTGGGCAAAGCAAACTTGAACAATCTGAAAAGGGAGAAGAAAAGAGATAATTGTCTAAATGGAACATAACAGCCATTCATTAAACGTTCACAGCTTGATCTACACCCCACTGAAGTTAATGGAAAGATCCCCCTCAACTTCAGTGAATTTTGAAGTAAGCTTTTAAATATTAGGAATAAGAATATTACCTAGAATATTAGATAGGAATAAGAATATTAGATGTTTTCTTAATTATTTTTTATGGATTTTAGGGTTAGTGTTGGTTTGTTTGTTGGTTGGGGGGGAAGGGAAGATGGTTTGGTGGGGTTTTTAGCATTTCACACTCAAACTCTGCAATAGAAAGGTCATGAAGTAGCAACTCTTTCCTGTCATTTCCTTCTGTAGCTACCATCAGCACTGCCTAACTCCAGGACTCTGACAGTACTTATCAGGAGAGTTAGAGTCTTAAAAAAACAAAAACAACCAACCCAGGATTTCTGATCTCAGTTCAAGAAGGACAGAGACCTGCTGGAGAGAGTCCAGCGCAGGGCAACTAAGATGATTAAAGGAGTGGAGCATCTCCTTTATGAGGAAAGACTGAGGGAGCTGGGTCTCTATAGTTTGCAGAAGAGGAGACTGAGGGGTGACCTTATTAGCGTATATAAATATATAAAGGGGGAGTGTCACGAGGATGGAGCCAGGCTCTACTCAGTGGCAAACAATGATAGGACAAGGGGTAATGGGTACAAACTGGAACACAAGAGGTTCCACTTAAACTTGAGAAGAAACTTCTTCTCAGTGAGGGTGACAGAACACTGAAACAGGCTGCCCAGGAAGGTTGTGGAGTCTCCTTCTCTGGAGACATTCAAAACCCGCCTGGACACATTCCTGTGTAACATTATCTAGGTGTTCCTGCTCCGGCAGAGGGATTGGACTAGATGATCTTTTGAGGTCCCTTCCAAGCTCTAGCATACTGTGATACTTTAGCAAGTAGCTGAAAGCAGACACAATTAAGTAGTTGCCCTCAGAAAGGCAAGTGGTATTTACCAGTTACTTCAGACAAATTTGACTGCACATGACTAGCATCTCAGGGGCACTGGGTTCCAATACCTTGGAAAACTCACAAAATTAAGATTTCATGTAAAACCCAAAGTGTTGTAATTGAAGTAATAGCTAAGAGACTTTTATAAGCACAAGCCAGAAAGGTATCTTTCTACTTTTCATGTCAGAGAAATGGGTTGATTGGTGAAATTACAATTCCTATCATCCTGGGATGAGTATGTAAAACCTGGTTATTATTTACACTCTTTTGGATGAAATTTTCCTCCCAGTCTTTAGATTAAACTTGGGTGGAATATGACTCCAGGTCTCTCTCTACAAAGCAATATATGTTTGCTAACTATTAAGAAGAAATAGATAAGCCATATCCAGAGCAGGCCACTGGAGACTAAATCATCCAGAGCATTCACCAGGTACTCCCAGACTAAGAACCAGACATTTCAAATGGCTGCACTGCACTTTGCAGTGAAAAACTGTATGTGCTGTTTTAGCAACATTTATAGTAGGAACAACTGATCTATGGGGGGGGAAACCACTTTAAAATAGTTCTAATTACATGCAGCCCTGTCATGTTGTTAAATGAGGACCACTGCTGTTTTATGAATAATTGCATAATTCATTGTCAGTAAATTATATTAAGAATTGGGAATAGGCTCTGTACTGCAATGCAGAAGGTTTTCCCTTCCCTCCTGCCTTCTTATAATACATTCAGACTATTGTAATCACAGAACATAATTGCGGTTATACTCAAAGACAAGAAACTTAGAACATACAAACAACAGTGTTTCATTTCCCACCAGATTGTGACTTATACTTAAGTAATGAAAGTAGCTGAGTTAGTAAGAACGGAGACTCTTTCCAATCAATGAACCATATGAGATGCTTTACCAGCACGAGGCTGTACAAAGTAATGGCAAAGTTTCTTTTAAACATTTTTAGGTTGATGCCAAGAACCCCCCAAATGTTTTACTCCTGAATAAGAATCTTGTATCACAGTATCCTGGAAAACAAGCCATCCCAAATCTAGCACAACCACAAAGCAGAATTTCAATTAAAATATAAAAACTGACAGAAATGTTGAATTCTCCATTCCGTGCCGTGCTATTTCAGAGCCTTACTCCAGAAGTCAGCCTTCTGTTCCCTGTTGCACTGATTCTTCTCACCTCTGCAGATCTTTTAACTCATCTAATCCGAAGCTTGTTTCTCAAGTATAAAATCGACTTGCCAATACAGATTCTCCATACCAATGCAGAAAAACAGTCCTTTAAATGAATTCAGCATAATGCTCTCCTTCTGTATCTACACTATCAACTTTAACAAATGTCTCCCGGCAGGGGAGGTTTAGTTTGGATATTAGGAAAAATTTCTTCACCGAAAGAGCTGTCAGCATTGGAACAGAATGCCTGCAGAAGCGCTTTATTCACCACCCCTGGAGGGATTTAAAAGACGTAGATTTAAATTAAGACGCACATGGTTTAGTGGTGGACCTGGCCGTGCTAGGTTAATGGAATGTCTCAAGGTCTTTTCCATACTAGACTGTTCTATGATTCTAAGGCTGGGGCACCATTATAAACTTGTAGCCTGACTGCTTGTTTAACTCATGTTGCAGCAATACCCCACCCAACAATTCTCCCTCAATCTTGTATCTTGTGCCTGAGGTGCAACACATCACTTATGATGCATCTAGTATTCAGTCTTAAGTCATTAAAGGCTTTACCCATTCCTACGGTAGACTGTTATGACAACTAACTCTTCTGATTCAGGAAGAAAATTAGAAGCAGTCCATGGAACCAGGTTCATGTAACAACCACTACACACATGGCTTTGACCCAGTTCATGCCATCCTGCTTTCTACTGTGCCATGCCATTGGTATTTTGTATTTTGCATGTCTGTGCACAAATGTTACTAAGATTAGATTTCACTAGAGCAATTACACTAATTAATCAAGTTTAACTGAAAAAATTTTCTCACATATCAGAAATCTGCACTTTTTACAATCTTTGCCTCCAGTAGTCCAATCACTAGTCTATAACATGTTGCTGCTCAAATCAGAGGATTATGTCAGATAAATATAGATTTATATCAAAGCCCACAAAATTTGGATAGACATTTCTTTCATATTATAACCTACAGGGTTGTTCCTATATACACTAGCTACCTAAAAAGGCCATTATTTACCCAGACAAATATCTAATACTTACAGCAGCTGCCTGAAAATACCATTTTGGTTTTGGATGTATTTCTCTGGTATACAGCCAAGGAGGAAAACTCAAGCACAGAGCAGATGAGCAATACGAAGAGTTAAGGGGAAGGTGGTCTTTGATTAAGGAGATAACACAGTCTGTACCAAAGACAACAAATTTGGAAAACAGAATCTTTGAATTCTCTTCTTGACCCTGATCCCAGCCTACACTGTAAGCATACCCCCAACTCCGTTTCACCTCTGTATCTTTTCTCACCTTGCTTTGCTCACTGTAACCACCCAGGGGTTCTCTCCTGCTTTCTGTTACACTCTGTTTAACAGAGCAATACTGCAGTGCTGCTACAACTATAAAATGCCTGGAAGGCTTTCTCTGACAGAATTTTTTAGTAACATAAGATAAGCTATGACTTTGTTATTTGCATTTAGTACACACGCATTCTATAAAAAGGATACTGGAGGGTTTTTCTATGGAAGACACCGAATTTCTTTATGGAAAGAAAAAAAAAAACCTCAGATACTGAGTTCACTGAAGTCCTGAGTAACCTGCTGTGTAAATCAGAGGATTACATGCACACTGTTCTCTAGGGCCATTTCTGTGGAAGGCATTCTAAGCTTCCAGAGACTACAATGAAGAAAGTTCATAGGCTGGTCAAAATAGTCACCAAAACTGAGGAAAGCTCTTGCATTTATAGTATAGTTCAGGAAAACCTAGAAATTGGTCATAGCATTATTGTCTGCTACTAACCTATTGCTACTAACCTATTGTCTGCTACATACATATTACTGTCTGCTACTAACTTCACAGTTCCTGGGACACTAGCAAAAAGATTCACTTAAATACATAGGGTTCTGTCTTGGGTTCAGCCATAGCAGTTATTTTTCTCCTTCTTAGTAGCTGGTGCAGTGCTGTGGTTTTGACTTTCAGCCTGAAAGGGAGCAATGCTGATAACACACTAGTGGTTTTAGTTGTTGCTAAGTAATGTTAACTCTGATCAAGGACTTTCTCAGTCTCAAGCTCTGCCAGGGAGGAGGGGAAGCCGGGAGGAAGCAGAGACAGGACACCTGACCCAAACTGACCAAAGAGGTATTCCATACCACAGCACGTCATGCCCAGTATATAAACTGGGGGCAGTTACCTGGAAGGGCTAGATCACTGCTCAGGTCAGGCTGGGTATCGGTCAACGGGTGGTGAGCGGTTGTATTCTCTTCCCTTGTTATTTCCGTCACTGTTATTTTTATTGGTGGCAGCAGCAGTGATTTGTGTTATACCTTAGTTACTGGACTGTTCTTATCTCAACCCGTGGGAGCTACATTCTTTCGATTCTTCTCCCCATCCCTCTGGGAGAGGGGGGAGGAAGAAGGAAGGGAGTGAGTGAGTGGCTGCATTGTTCTGAGTTACCACCTGGGCTACGGGTTCCACAACAGGTTCTCAACAACATCAACACAATTTTAACACAGCTTGAGCGAAGCTCCATGGTCTTCCCATAATGCTAAATTCAGTAAGCATCTCTGAGTGGGTCACTTTGTCCATAATGTGGTGGACAGTTTCTGCAGGCTGTCTGCTGCCTGCTATATAAGATGCATTTACCTGGTGAGAAATGCATTTATCTGGTGAGAAATGAAGGAGGATCATGAGGTGACAGAAGATAACATGACAGTTACACTTCACTGCTGCAAACATCTTTTTGGCAACCTAGGAACAAGGTGCAGACCTTTTGTCAATCAGTTTTCCCTTTAAGACACAGATCAAAGAAAACATTGCACCACATTCTTTCCTTTCCCTTTGTTTTTTGTCTTTCATCCATTTTGAAATCTGTATAGGGATAAGAAGCAGGTTTCTACTTAAATGACAATGTCTGTGTGACTTGAGAACCAGTTTTGCATTTTCAAGTGGTGTGTCTGGTTAGCAGCTCAGCCACTTTCCACCGAGGAACCCACTACAGTGCCTGTGGTGTGGTAAATTGCCTCTGAATACTCTGCTCGCTGCTGCTTTCCTTTATTAGTGGCCTGGCTGCTCCTGTCCAGCAGCACAGCCCCACCTCATTCTCAAGGTTGTTATTCTGAGAGCACTATTTTTCCTCTGTAAAGACTACTCAGCAATTTTTATGCATAAAATTCTCTGTGAAGAAGCATAACAAAAATCAAAGGCTTTTATATGATTAATAGAGCTGTCAGGACCTTTCTGAGATTTAACTTCCTCATTGTGAAAGTTCAGCTAACTAGTTTCAGAATAAAAACCCACATGTCAGGTTCCTGACGGCAGTTTCCTGTGGAAGTATCCACAGATGGAGCTTGGTGCAGGCTTCCCTGAGGGAGGAACATGGTCGCGGGCTCGGCGGGCTGTGGGGCCTTCCTTAGGGCACTGCAGCTGCAGTCCTTATGATGGGCCTTCCCTGAGCGGCTCTGACTGCGGGGCTCATCTCTGAGGGGTGTGGGAGCGGGCACAGAGTGCAGCCCTTCATCATGTGTCCAGTTCTAGGTTCCTCAGCACAATACAGACAAGGAGCTACTGGAAAGGGCCCAGCAGAGGCCACAAGGATAATTAGGGGTCTGAAGCAGCTCTCTTACAAGGAGAGATTGCAGGAGCTGGACCTGTTTAGTCTGGAGAAGAACAGACTGAGGGGATCTCATCAGTGCAGATCAGTATCTCAGAGGAAGGTGCCAGGAGGACGGTGCCAGACTCTTTTCAGTGGTGGCCAGCAACAGGATGAGGAGCAATGACCATAAACTAAACTACAAGTTTCACCTCAACATGAGGAAAAACTTTACATTGAGGGTGGCAGAGCACTGGAACAGGCTGCCCAGGGGGATTGTGGTATCTCCCTCTGCCTTGTCAGGGGGGCTGGGCTGGATGATCTCGACAGGTCCCTTGCATTCCTATGATTTTGTGATAAATCACATTATGGCAGTTGAAAGCAGGGCTGAAGTCATATGGATGCATAGGAGCTGAGGCAGAGTACAGCCACGAAGAGTGTTTACTATATTGAAGCACTATGAAAATCGTAGTATTCAATATAATATATATATATAAGTGTTTGAATTTTTTAATGCCAATAAAGTAGTTTGAATCACCAATCCAATTAAAAAAAAAAAAAAAAAAAGAAGGAACCATTCAGTGCAGACAGGCTGTATTACAGAGACATCACTGGCCAGGAGGCAAAGGCTATATCTGAGTGCTATTTGGAAAGGGATCCACAGTGTACCCTTACATATCTGAGCATTAGTCCTAAAGCAGGAGAAAGTCTGAATTGGTTATCAAATGATGAAGGAAAATTCAGAGTTAGCCTACCTCCTATGCTTTATAACATTTAAAATAGTTTTAATTTTTCATGTGAAGGCTCTTCTAGGTGTCGGAAACTCCAATGGTGGTAGAACAGGAGCAAAGCCCCTTTCTGGCTTGCCATCATAATCAGACTGTTTCTCCCTTCTCCCCAAGGCCCCAAAGCCACAGGTTCTTCCTTGGTTTTAAACGCAAAAAGCCAGGCAAAGTTGCCCATCTGTGTGGCACAAATTCTTCCATGAAAAGCAGTGGTCAGTTATGATAATTTGCTGCCCAGTGCTCAGCCCACACAGCCAGGTCTCTAGCAGCCTCTCCACTGATGTGCATGGAGCTGCACAGCAAACTGCTTCCTGAACACCTTTTCTGTATGAGATTGCTGCCAGTACTAGTCGTCATCTTTACCTACTCTCTCCACTTGCTGCGCGTCTGTCTTCTCGCTAGCAGAGGGTGATAAGTTATCTAACAAATCTGTATGTTCCTCTGTTGATCCCTATCCTGACCTAGCATTTAGGCACTGGCTCAATGAAACAAGACTGAGGTGTGTATGCAAAGATCTGCATGAAAGTGTATAGTCTGTGTTGCCTGCTTCCTTTTCCTAATTGCTGCAGTGTCTGCAGCAGTTCTGTCGAATAACAATAAGAATTCCCGTGATTTAAACTCCAACCAGTAATTTTTAAACCTTTAAAAAACCTATTTAATATTTTTTGCTTTGCCCAAAGGTATTCTGCGAGTCATCAGGCCTATACTACTTTTTCAAGTATATGCTTGCTATTATTTTTACCTAGATTTCAAACCACATCCTCAAATGCAAAGGTATGTAAATCAGCAGTTCTGCTAAGAGATTTACATACAAAGTTTAGGGTAACCTTCCCGGCATATTTTGCAGCCAATTCTCCACTGCCTGGCTAGAACTGGGAGCTTTCTTTTCTTTCATATAAAGCAGATAAATATATTAATTAAGCATTTAGCTTTAACACAGAGGTGTTAGAAATATCTGCAGAAAGAAGACCCAGATAATTGAAACTTCATAATAACATTCAGCTTAATGAAATGTTGATGTTGTAACAATAGGAAAACATTGCAGAGTATCCATATGACAACACTGAATAATCTGATATTATAGCATTAAAAAGCATCCACTTGATTAGAGGCCAGGAAAAAATTCCCTTGGAAACAAACTCTATGCTCAATAGGCTGTTCCCGCTGCTGGATAATGAAACTGCTGCATTAAAACTGCCCACAAAACAACAACATGGCACTAAGATATAAATATTTTTGCCAAGCACAAAAAAATCAGTGCTATCTAGAATAACCCACACTCTGAGACAGCATCCCCAGCTCATACATTCCTTCTCCATCCCCTTAGGAGATGGCAGCCTTCTCACTGAGCAATGCCAGAACACTAAAGCTAGCAGTGTTCATACCATGACTGTGTTTTGTACTACAGTCTAACCACAGTCTCAAACTTACTTGGTCATGGCTGCCTCTGAGCAACACAAGAGGAGAAGCAGAGGCAGAAAGATGAAGTTGCCCTCAGCAGCAGCAAAGTTCAGGTCATCTTGTCCTCTGCCCTTTCATCATCCTGCTGCTCCCCGTAGTTAACGCCAAGGCAGTAGAGCAGGCACAGCACTTACAGAATGTCCAAAAGAAGTTACATTAGAATGGTAATGCCATGTTTCTCCAGCTCATTTAAATAGCAAAGGACTTACAAATGTGTTTTTTTTCTCATCGTCTTTTTAATGTAAATCAAGAACAACTTCTCTAAATTAGATGTAGTTACACTGGTACAAAGCTAATCTTGAAGAACTGTGAAAACCACATGGTTATAATCCAAACAGAAATTTTGTGAAACCCTTGTCTTATTTTTAATTTGTATCTACTAGGCAAATCTCCTGCTAGGATAACAGCAGACAATTTGGAGGAAGAATTGACTCCCACCCAGACAGGACATAGGTAAGATCTCATCAGAGCATTCACAGAGCCAAAAAAAAGGCACAGAAAAAAGTGAAACAGAGTACTCAGCATGGCTTGTCCCTGTATATTTGCCTTATTAACATATAGACGTATCTCTCAGGCAGGTAGTTTATACAGAGGTTCATTATCTTACACAGTGCTCATAACTCCTTCTACTTTTATCTTAGACTATAAAAGCAGCTGCTCAGTGTTGATTCTAAAGCAGACGTAAAAAGTCTGTAGTGAGTATTTTTAAAATGTTTTCTAAAATAGCCACCAATTTTACTCCCAAAGGACTGTATTACCGCTGGGTTAAATTCAAGTCTATTTTGCATGAAGACAGCTCCCTTGAAATCAGTGGGATTGCATCCACTTAAGATATGGCTGATGTCCTCAAACCACAGCTCTGTAGTGCCATTTGCATCAGGAACAGAGTATGGCAAGAAGAATCACTCCATTTTACCTGTCCATTTTCCATTTCCTGAGCTTCATGAAGGCTTGCTAAAGTTGCTGTCCGATTCTCCTCCAGCTGTGGACATGGACTCCACATAGTGAACAGCCACCACAGACACACCAAGAGCTGAAGGCAGGAAGCGCCTTGTTTGCAGGTACAGAAAAGGGATACATGGAAGTCTCCTTCTTAGACAGTCACGTTTGAATCTGTATGTAATTTGATTCAGAGAGTGAGACTGACACAGTACAACTGGGATATTCAGTTGCTTAAATATAAGTGTCTGATACCATTTCAGATAACCTGTAGTAATGAGGGGGTTGGTTTCTATCAAGTCTTATATGTTGTATTAACCAGCTTCATTAGACAGCTTCCTGTAGGCAGCTAAATCCCACATTTCTTGACCACTTGTGACAATCTTTCCCATCTAAGAAGCTGTCCATCTGTTGTACAAAAACTGGGCGGGTCTAGTGCTGTACAACATGCATTTCACAACTTGGGGAAATAAACCTTGAAAACAGAATGGTGCAGTCTTCTAATGTTATTTGAAATAAGGAATGAAGAAAAATTATGAAAGAAAGATCAGTTTGGCTGCTTTGTTTTTTTCCTTTGTAGAAGTACTGGAGATTATATGTGAGGTAGATCTTTCAGACATGACTTACTTTCAAAACTAAGTTAGAAGAGTTTGTAGGGAAAATGTGGTTCCAAGCAAAACAAAATACATAGATAGACTAGGTAGTTTTGAGGGAATAAGGCAATAAATCAAATACCCATAAATAGCACTCAGAATCATGTACCATACAAAGTGACCTAAAGCAGTACAGAAAGAAAACACATTTGGAAAGCATAAAACTCAGAAACCAGACAATTTCAAGAGGGCAGAGAGTGCATAATTTATAAGTGAGGTAAAACTGCAGTGATAGCAATAAAGAATTGAAAAGTAGAAAACTAGAGTTTTTCATTTTTAAGTTTTCACATAAAATACAATAACTCTGCTGTCATCAGGGGTGTGGAGGATACAAGCAAGACAAGTGCACAGCCTTGTGCTGCCTGAAAGCAGCTTCTGGTGGGTACTCACTGATAAAAGCACAAGAGTAATGTAATGTCCAGTCCAGCAGCTAACTTTCCACTGAAGGTACTTCAGTCATTGTTAATCCTGACATTACCAATGTCATGTAGCTCTTATTTTATCTACCTCAAGTTGTTGCATACAATTTTGTCAAAGACATGGGCAAAAGAGCTGCTGGTTTTGAAAACAATGAAGTGCAACTCACATGATATTTTAATGGACAGCTCATTGCCTTCACAGTAATGTCCATGACAAGTGAAAGGCACAACAAATAAACCCCAGCAGTTTCTACCTGGTTTCATTCTTTTCCCTGTTCACACATTCCCCTCTTCACACAGCCCATACTAGTATTGCTTTCCAGTTTAGGGTGCAAGTATTTAAAACTTCCTGCTGTAGCTGATCTGTAGCACTTGACATTTTCAGGCTACTTTGGATGCATGTTTGACACGACTTTGAAATAGCAGTGTAATAGGGATGTGAAGAAATCAACTCAGCCTGACTCTACCACACCAATGGGGACAGCAGAAGGAAATAGAGTGAGAAAGTTCATGGTTGGAGATAAAGACAGGAAGATGGCTTACCAATTATTGTCAGAGGTGAAACATACTCTACTTGGGGAAAATTAATTTACTGCCAATTAGGATAGATTTAGGTAGCAAGAAAAGAAAAGACAGACTTCAAAGCAAGACCTTTCCTTCCTGGCTGGAAGTCAGGGTGGCGTCCACCACAGGACAGCCCCAGCCTCTCCTCAGAGACCCTTGAAGTCCTGCTGTCAACACCTTGCTTTTTATACCCAGCACAAAGGCATACCTCACAAGCCTTCTCAATCAGACACAGCAGGGGTTTGATTCTTTTTTTGCAGGTCACACCTGAACACAAAAACAATGCAGCAAGCCAACAGCAAGAAATTGCACCCAGGCACTGCACAAACTGCACTACATTCCTCAAGTTCCACTATAGGTCTTGAGTTGGAGCAAGTGAACCCCAGGATCCCAGCCTCCCACCACTGCTCCACAATTCTACAAACCTGAAAGAAGCAAAACTATTCCACAGTACACATCTGCAAAAATAACTGTCTTAACTAAAGCTTAGTGGATTTTTTTGTTGTTTTTTTTTTATTTTAAGCATAGTACAAAAGAGGCAGGATATTTCATGTGAGTCCAGGAGAGAAGTTCTCAACTCTCTACCTCCATTTAATACCTTTCAATATTAGCTTGACATTGACAATGCCAACCTAGCTGTGCACATCATTTGCAGTTAACAAAATGCTACTTTTCTTTGTAAGACACCTTTCAAGCTTTATCATCTTGGGGGGGAAAAAGAGCTTTTATACTAAGAGGGGAAATGGTGCTGGCTGGCAACCTAGTAATCACTGCCAGTATGAAAAATAGGAGGAAGCAAAAAAGCTATATTATCAGCAGTGTACAGAGGGGAAAAAAGCACAGCCATGACAGCATTTGAACTACTAGTAGTGCCTGTTTCAGGGAGAAGATGGAGCCTGGGATATCTATCAGTGAGTTTGTATGATTAACACAACTATAATTTGCTTTATAACACAACTGCAATTCATACAGGTTATCATGAGAAACCTCAAGCTAAGATTTGCTGTGTTACATACTCACAAACAAGGAAATGAAGGTAGCACTGAGAGTGTGGGCTTTGGTGCTCTGGGTTTCCCTCAACGCAAGGATTTCCTCCTCGCCCTGCTCCCATCTATGCATTGACTCCTTATAGCATTCAAAGCAGAGAGAAAGATTACAATGAGATAGAGGTAGAGAGATTTTACTTCAGTGTCACTGATGATTCCCATCACAATTACTGCCAGCATGAGAGGGAATAAAGAATACCACTCAACTTTTATGTACTGCCTCCAATGGTCATGAGGTTTAGGTATCTGAGTGTGTCATGTACCCTCCATGTGAACACTTTGTTTTGACCCTCCAGCATTTTCTATTTCAGCCATGTTTCCTTTCTCAACACCTCCCATCATAGACTGAGATAGCTATAGTTAGGAGGCTGTATGAAAAGGCCAGCTAGTTTTAGTAGCTTTTATTATAAGCAAAGCAATTTGTCGGAGCAATCCCAGCCACGGCTGCAGGTTGGACAGTGAAGAGATTCAGAGCAGCCCTACGGAGAAGGACTTGGAGGTGCTAGTCAATGAGAAAATGAACGTGAGCCGGCTTCAGTGTGCGCTTGCAGCCCAGAAAGCCAACTATATCCTGGGCTGCACCAAAAGGAGCGTGACCAGCAGGTCGAAGGAGGTGATCCTGCCCCTCTACTCTGCTCTTGTGAGACCTCACCTGGAGTATTGTGTGCAGTTCTGGTGTCCTCAACATAAAAAGGACGTGGAACTGTTGGAACAAGTGCAGAGGAGGCCACAAGGATGATCAGGGGGCTGGAGCACCTCCCATATGAAGATAGGCTGAGAAAGTTGGGGCTGTTCAGCCTGGAGAAGAGGAGGCTGCGTGGAGACCTCATAGCAGCCTTCCAGTATCTGAAGGGGGCCTATATGGATGCTGGAGAGGGACTCTTCTTTAGGGACTGTAGTGATAGGTCAAGGGGTAACAGCTAAAACTTAAACAGGGGATGTTTAGATTGGATATAAGGAGGAAATTCTTTCCTGTTAGGGTGGTGAGGCATTGGAATGGGTTGCCCAGGGAGGCTTTGAATGCTCCATCCCTGGCAGTGTTCAAGGCCAGGTTGGACGAAGCCTTGGGTGGCATGGTTTATTGTGAGGCGTCCCTGCCCGTGGCAGGGGGCTTGGAACAAGATGATCCTAAGGTCCTTTCCAACCCTAACCATTCTATGATTCTATGATTCTATAATTTCTTCTGCTGGGTAGTGGTTTCTCCTATGAATCTTTGCCTGAGTCACAGTTTCCAGAAGTGATGTAATTGTTCACTTTCCTCCAGAAGTGGGGGCACTGAGGAACTAAGAGCAGCAGAAATAACATCGACACCTAGTGCCACTTACTGGATTTTCACCCACTCTTCTGCATGCTGTGCCAGCCTCTGCATCAGGAGTCATTTGCTGCCAGCCAAGATGACAGACAAGACCCAAGAGGTTGTCATTGCAAAGGGTCTGGCTCTGTAAGCTGAATGCAGAAGCAGACTTCCAAGCTAGCCCTGCTGCATTCCACCTCTGGCTGAGGAGAAGTGGCAGCAGTCAAGGAAGATTAGGAGGCAAACAACTGCCTGTGAACCTTGTATCCTGATGCATCACCATCAGGCAGCTTTCATCTTTGTGAAGGTCTGTTTGAAACAAAGCCAAGAAGAAAGCTGTTGACAGTTGCTTTTGTATTTTGGCTTAGCACTGAATTAAAAGTCAAGGAAGCAGGAGCAAAGTATTCAAGGAAAGAGCTGCTAAATGAGACACTTGTCAAACTAAGTTAATTTCTGGCCTGCCCACTTTGACAGCATCTCTTTAATCACATACCAGAACAAGGAGATGATCGGTGCCACTGAATTAACATCTAATTTATTCTGAAATATTTAACATAGCATTGTATAACTCTGACTGATAAAATATGACTTTGACCAAGCCTTTTGGAATATTACATTGCTATGCTGGAAAGCCCCAGACAAAGTATTTTGTCATGAAATGCTTGTGGTGGACTGCAGGGGTCTGAGGCGGTTATTCCTTCTCTGAGATAGAAGACATGCAGTACAGAAACCAGCACAGCAGCCAGTGCAACAGCATCTTAGTTAAACCCTGCATTAGTTCCTTAGTAAAACAAAGACCCTGAGAGCAAAAAAGGAGCTTTCAAAGCACATCTTTGATTTCAGGCAATGTGTGTGAGTCCGTGGAAAAATCTACGCATAAAGCTCATAAGTTCTGAATGGTGATATAAATTTGTCTCTATAGGAATCACTACATCACTGGGTCCCTCTGACTTTGCTGAGCACTGGTGTGAAGAAGGGGCTGGCCCACCTGAGTTACAGCATGATCACAGCACAGAGAAGGGGCTATTAGAACTCAGTGATCATCTGGCTAGCATATATCACTTTAGTATCAGGTATCTTGCTGGAAGACAGAAGAAAATACAATACAAAAAATTCTTACTCTCAATAGGAGAGATGACAAAAGAGAGCTAGAAATGGTCCCATAAGGAAGAGGAGAGAGAAGGACTGTGTGGGGCCAGGAGCTCAGGGAACACTCTTTAATGGATTAGAAGGGGGTTTAGAGCAGCTCAGGGACCTGCAGTAGCCAAATGAGTTGCCCAACTGCCTAAACACAGCTGGGCAGTCACAGGCATGGGCAGAAGTGCAGTGCTAGGGAGGAAGTGCCTGGAGAAAGCAAAGCACTGCAGCTATCCAGCCAGCCAGCCAGGAGCAGGGACTGAGGGAGGGCACAGTCTGGGGGCTCCCACAGTGTATGTGGGGGTGTGTTATTGGTCTGGTCCTTTCTGCCTATGTAGGCAGTCAGGCCATTTCCAAAGATATCACATGACTGTAAAGGCAGATGATACACTTTCTTATTGCAGGTGACATTATGTCATGTAGGAGATGTGTGGAATAGAAATTATACAAAAGCTTACAGCTCTATGTTGTCTATTTTTGTTACAGCAACTTGAAATATTAGTGAACTGGTCAGACTGCAATGTGTTCACCTTTTATATCTTAATTGTAACCTCACTGAGAAAAAGTGCCAAGAAGCAATAGAAGAGTATGTGAACTGCTCAAGTTTGTCGGAGTTAGGGACTAGATTGGGGGTTCATGTCATCCCACACATTTTAATTTACTTGTCAAGCTCATGTTAGGAATTTTGATAACTTTTCATAGATTTTACTAGCTGTTGAAGTACTGTCTGACAGCTAGGTATCTGGGACAGACACTGTAAAAACAATACACGGAGCACACCCACAGAGATACAGTCTCCCACACTCCCAGAACAGCATTTTCTTTTCCCAGCTGAGACTGCTGTCTCTTTTGGCAGAGACCCTTTTCACAGCCACACAGCCCATTGTGACTGAGGTACTGGACTAATAACTAGGTACAGGCTGGGATTTAACAAAGGAAGACTGTGACAGCAAAGAACAATCTGAACAGCGGAGACAAGCGTAGGAAAACAGAAGTTTTCTCAACATCAGAGAAGGGAATACTGCTGTGGAGCCTCGAGGTTTAAACCCCACCCTAAGAAATCAGTCTTTTTCCTTAGATCTGGTAATGACATGATTGAGAGGACTGGAATAGCACCTGACCATCAAAAGCTTTGCTGGCCAGCAGTGAAAAGCACATTCTGCATATTCATGCACCATGAAAGAAAACATGGAAGGAAATGTAAAAAAAATCTGCTGAGAACCGTTTATGTTCAGATTGGAAATACAGTTAGTCTGTGACAATAAATACCTCCAATAGAATCATAGAATAATTAGGGTTGGAAAGGACCGTAAGATCATCTAGTTCCAACCCCCCTGCCATGGGAAGGGACACCTCACACCAAACCATTGACAGAAAGCCTACCTAGAAAATTGAGCTTAATTCCTTATACAAAGCTTTTGAACTTGCCTTATACTTATTCTGCATTATACATATTACACATTCATTTGCCCAGCTATAAATAACACAGGGTAGACGGGAGAGGTTTTGAGATCTGAGCTGGTAGAACCTGCACCAGAACCACCCATCAGCACTGGGAGAGGTGCAGAGGATCTTATTCAAGGAGGCATTTTAATTCATTCTTTTCTGAAGGATAATGAATAAAACTATCCATTAATCTAAAGGATTCAATGTAATCATACAAACACTGCCTTTTCTTGATGGCTTTTATGTACTGTAAGAAAGCCAATAATGATCATGTGGAGAAAAATAGCAAAATAGATAGTGACTTGGAGAAATACCTGGAGAGCAAGTAATGCCATTTTTATAGGGCAATTTGAGGTGCCTACAGAGAGTGATTTAGTTCTTTCAGTGATTCAAGCTGCTGTCCCTCAGAGTGGCATAGCACTGCATTAGCTTGCTGCACTAGAAAGCACTCAATTTAGGGGAAAAACCATTCCTGGTGACCAAACTAAACTCATATATCAAAGACATCCCTGGCTAATTTTTCATCTATAAAACCAAGATAACAAGCCTGTAATTACCCCCATTTCCCTGTCACAACACAAAAGCAAAATTCAAGTAAAATAAATATCCATATTTTGGGGGCTGATGATTCTCCTTTTGTGGCACAAGACAAGGAACAGAGTAAGCCTCTCCACCTCCAGAGCATTCAGAAGGCATCAGGAAATGTCTGTGTCACTACTGAAGTTGCATGCAGGAAAAAAAGTTGAGTTGAATGAATAGGTCCCCATTCACTCTGAGATAAGAAGCAAGTCCTTCAGAGAAAGCACAGACCTGAAGCTTAGGGTGTTCTTGAAAGGCAGTGCCAAGAGACAATGCCTGTATGGCATATCATTAGAGACAGAGGAGACATTGTCACACATGGAAGACAGTGTTAGCTCCACCATTTCCAGTTCCTGACTGTGTTCTGCCTCTTAGGCTGTTTCTGTCTGAAAAAACCTTTGACGGTTTTGCTTCTTTAGCATATCCCACATGAA
Organism: Pezoporus wallicus; assembly: GCF_028554395.1. NCBI lineage: Eukaryota > Metazoa > Chordata > Aves > Psittaciformes > Psittacidae > Pezoporus > Pezoporus wallicus. The sequence continues at coordinate 158,418 of NW_026637305.1, forward strand.
TCCCAACAATGGGCTTCCTGTAAGCATTTTCAACTGGAACAGATTGCACTAACATCTATTCTATTATTAGATTATCTTCTTATCTTCCTTAATCTAACTGCATCCTTGACATACTATGCAGTTGTTCACAGATACTCCAAGTGAAATCATTTCACAGTTTGCAGGTTTTTGGTATTGCTGCATTATACAGGGAAATGATCTTTCTCAACATCCCAAAACAGGGTAAGGCCCAAACCAGCCAATTAAGGTCACCTGTGAGATCTGATCAAGCTGTGGGTTGTTTCAGAAGAAACAGATTTCCAGTTACTCCAATACCTCCTGGAAAATTCACGTTTGGACTTCAAGGCGCATGTCAATGAGGATAAAAATTGTGCATGTAAACCAGACAGATCATACAGGCTGCCCTCCAGTACTGCCTACATCAACAGCTATAGGTGCAAGAGGGACTGTTGGCTTCCCCAAGAGCCATTTTTCCTCTTACACCTATGCCCCATCCTAAGGGTCACCAACGGCATAATCAGTAACATGACATTAACATCACCAGCCTGAAATATTATATCATTACAGGTGATATGACCCAACACTTCATTAGTACTGTCATCACAGGATGAGCAGAGCTGGCTTCAAGACAGCATACAAGTGAGTGTGGATTATGAGTTTGGAGAACTTTATTCATACTAAAACCAAAACAGAACAACAAAACACCTCATGAAACACATACAGAGATACTAAGTAAGATGGGAATGGAACTGGAATGTACATGAGGAAGAAAAGGAAAGATAAAGGGACTGGAGGATTTCTACTGTTGTGTTCCTCTGACTTTTAGGAGATCAAAGGTATGTTAAAAGTAAAACAAACAGGAGACTTTTTCTCTGGTATTGACCTTTTCATTGCAGGGATCGAAGGTATTCTTGGGGAAGAAGCTACTGGTATGATAGGCAAAGCATGACTCACAGAAAAAGAGAATATAAATCAGGAGAGCAATACCAGAAAACACAGAGGAAAGATAAAGCATACTCCTGAGAGAAAATATGTATTTCTTTTTGAAGGAGAGTATCTATTTTCTAATTGCTGTAGCCTGCACCTCTCAAAGGTGTGTCTTGGTTTCCTTTCTTTTCTGATTACATCACCAATTTCTAAATTATTTGCATGCCCAGCCCCAGGTCACAGTGCATACAAAGCATACGCAAATCATAAGACACTTTCTCAGGCTTTTTACTGGCAGCTCGCAGAACAGAAATGTCTGAGGCATCCTGAGAGTTTGGTTTGTTTGTTGTTAATGGGTTTAATTTTACTGGAACATCAGCTGTGGATACCCACACATCTGAAGGGTAGAAAAACCATTGTCCCCTGATCAGGCCCAATAATGATGGACCAAAAAATTTCATCTAGTTATTCCTTCATCAAGATCTAAATGCTATTTAAGCAAAAGTGTATTCTTTAGATATAGGTGAATACATCAATACTGACACTGTAGAACTATGCCTGAAGTACTTCTGATTCCCTTTATAAATTACATGTTTCACATCATGGAGGCAACCATGACAACAAACCAACTGAAAAAGCAGACTATTTTCTGTCACTTAAAGAGAACTGTCATTATATCTTATTCTGCCTTTTGAAGATTTGATGGAGGACTAATAGCAAAGCACCATGGAAAACTTTCATCACGACAATGTCCGTCAAAGTTCTCTTTTTTCCTACCCTAATTAAAATTAAGCTTTAAATTCATAGTAGGTGTTTACAGAAAGGACGTAGAATTAATACACAGTTCCAGTGAGTACTGTGGCTACTTTGTACTTTTTCAGTCGTTATTGGATTTCAGCAAAGTATAGCAGTATATTTCTTATGAATAGATGTAGAGGTTGTAAGAAAAATAAATTTTATAATAGACCTATTTAATTCTCTTCCATGCTGCAACCTCATTTATGGGTTTGTTTTTTAACACAGTTTTTTAACTGTCATTATAGGATCTTGCTTCATATCCCAAACTGGCCTGCAGTTGCCACTTTCAAGGTGGTACTTTAGGACACATATTCATAAGACAAGCCAGCTAATCACAAATTTACAGGAGAAGGCAATAACATTTTTGTAAGAAAAACAGAGCCTTAGGAAATGAGATCAGGTGAAAAAATATCATGTCACTATGGAGAACAAAAAAGAGGGATATGATCACAGCCTTCCAAGACAAGAACAAGGTGGCCTGATAAAAGAATATGACTTTCTTGAAAACAGAACAAAACAAAAACAAACAGACAAACACCCCCCCAAAAAAAAACCAAAATCACACACACAAAAAAAAAAAAACACCACCAAGAAAAAAAAAACACAAACCAAAAAAAAAACCAAAAGCATCAACACACATGACCCCTTGGAGGAAAACTTGGAATGTCAAGACCCTGCTAATAGATGAAGTGGAAGTCTAGGGGAGAGGATCTAGACCAACGGAAGAAGGAACTGGACCTTTGGAAAGAGGTGCAGGATTTCTTTGAGAGAAGAAATCTTCCAAAGAAAACATAGCCAAGAACCAAAAATGAGGCACTTGTGTACTTGGACTGAATTTCCTCATCTTAAGAAAATAAGGCCTTGACTAGTCTTTGAAATTCTCAGTCCTTTATTTCCAGATTTCCTCTGTTGACTTATTCAAACCCCAGTTAATTGTTTCTATTTTCTCTGATGTAACAGCATCTTTTCACTGCCTGGTCCTAACTCACCAGCAGGTGGATAGTGTTGATAAATTTTACTACCATCAAGGAGAAGTCTTAAACATCGAATTTCTACTTCTCCTAATAAAAATGAGACCAACATTTTTTTAGTGCTAGTAATTATTTTTCATTTAAATTCTGTGAAAATGTGAATATATTTAGTCAGTTTTCTTTTAGACTAAAAAGAAAATTAATTACAAAAACTTTTGGATTTATGATTGTACTTGCACATGAGGAGGTCTGGGGCACTGTCCATCTCAAGAAAGCATGTACATCTTTCTCAAAGATGTACAATGGGATGAAATCTAGCAGATGATACTGGGAGACTGAAAAGAAAGAGGGTATTGCTTAGAAATAATTATGGTTTCACTGCTCTGAGTCCCATAACAGCATATGTTCTCTAGGAGTTATCAAAATACTCATTTATACACCGTAAGTAATTACTTTTCAAGGAAGTTACAGAAATCCGCTTGAATCCACTTTCCTGCTATCTTCTACTTACAATTCCTAGGTATGACAAAGTATTTTGGAATAGGATTTTGAAAAAGGGAGAGGAGAGAGAGGGCAGTGGAGAAAGAAGGCAAGCCAGACTGATAAACACATAAATGACAGAAGAAAACATTTCTATGGTACAGCTGAGCTTACTGCAGAGGGTTCTTTGACCTTTGCAGTGCCTGGACATTCACAGCTTCATACAACTGAATTGCATATTCCCTTGAGATCGTTATCTATTCTTTCAAGAAAGGAATACAGCTGTCTAATTCTCCCTTCCTCATACTCAAAATGAAGTCAGATAATGAAGCACTAATACGCTAGCTCTAGTTTTCAGAGCAATCACTGCAGATACACAACATCCCATTTTCTCTCTTGTATATTTTGTGTCTCACTGGGGTAATTCCACAAACTGTTGATTTCAGGGAGAGAGTAAACCATTGCTTTTTTAATGTTTGTTCATTTATTTTAGCCTGAGGTGATGCAGATGTCAAGTATAATGACTTAATCCTAAAGATTCTCTGAAACCTCTGTGCTGATCAGTTGCCAAAGCAGTAACATTTTTAGGATCAGCAGGACTTTGATGGCACAAAAATTATGTACAATATTTGAACAATTAAATTATTTAGGTTGGGACCTTTGGAGGTCATCTGGCCCAACACCAAGCTTAAAGCAGGGCCAAATTAGATTTACACTAGAATTAGAGGCACAACACCTCAGGGAAGATTTCAAATACTAAGAGGGAGATTCTCCAAGATCATCATACACAGTTCATCAGGTTTTGATTATGCTGAAACTCAGCCCATGTGCATGAAAAAAAAGAAATTAAAAAAAAAAAATGCATTAGTTTATTACCCTCACAGTCTTTCTCCCTATTATTCAGGAAAATAAAAGTGATTTAGTCTGTCTTCAAGACCTTAATGAATTTCTTCAAGTGTCTGGGAGAGGGACAGGGAAATGAGCTCCTGAATGTTCACATAGAAAAAATGGTGATGATTGCTCAAATGTTGGTGAGTTATAAGGGAGAAGGAAAATAGATTTAACGGAAGAAGAAAATATCCCTAGATACACAGAAGACTGTGTAGAATAGTATAAAAACTTGTGTTCACAGGCAGCTGTTCTATGTGATTATTTTTGAGTTATGAAACAAAGGACTTCACTCAAAACAGTGTCTACTCAGGAGGGGGGGGGTCTGGTTTTAATTCCAATTTTAGTCCACTTATTAATTAGGCCAATTAGCTTGCATTTCTTATTCAATGTTTCTGAGCAGTAGAGTCAATTTATCTAGACATGAAGGCAATATGAAAACTATGTAGGAAAACCCAAGAATGTATCAATAGTACATAATAACAGAAAATGTTAAGCAGGTTTTAAGACAGTTAGAACATAAAATACAAGGAATTCATTTATTTCAGCAAAAGGACAATTTTTTTTCACTTCTAGACACACACACACAAAAAAAGACTTAAAATCCTTATTTAGCAATATGAACAATCAAAATGACAAAGGAAAATAAAAGGACAACAACCACCACCCAACATAAGATATTTTATAGCCAGACATGACACAATCATGTAGTAAGGGCCTTTACTCCTGCGTAACACAACTCAACTTTAGATGGCGAATGAAGTTGCTAGCTGGCGAATGAAGTTGCTAAGCCACTGGCCATCATATTTGAGAAATCATGGCAGTCAGGTGAAGTTCCCAACGACTGGAAAAAGGGAAATCCCCCATTTTCAAGAAGGGGAAAATGGATGACCCAGGGAATTACAGCCCAGTCAGTCTCACCTCTGTGCCTGGCAAAATCTTGGAGCAGATTCTCCTGGAAGGCATGCTAAGGCACATGAAAATCAACAAGGTGCTTGGTGACAGCCAGCATGGCTTCACTAAGGGGAAATCCTGCCTGACCAATTTGGTGGACTTCTATGACGGGGCTACGGAACTGATGGACAGGGGTAGAGCAGTTGATGTCATCTACCTGGACTTGTGTAAAGCGTTTGACACTGTCCCACATGACATCCTTGTCTCTAAATTGGAGAGACATCAATTTGATGGATGGACCACTCGGTGGATAAAGAACTGGCTGGATGGCCGCACATAAAGAGTTGTGGTCAATGGCTCAATGTCCGGCTGGAGACCAGTGACGAATGGTGTCCCTCAGGGATTGGTGTTGGCCCCAGTCTTGTTTAACATCTTTGTTGGTGACACGGACAGTGGGATTGAGTGCGCCCTCAGCAAGTTTGCTGATGTCACCAAGCTGTGTGGTTCGGTTGATAGGCTGGAGGGAAGGAATGCCATCCAGAGGGACCATGACACACTTGTGAGGTGGGCTGATGTCAACCTCATGAAGTTTAACCATGACAAGTGCAAGGGCCTACACCTGGGTCAGAGCAATCCCAGGCACAGCTACAGGTTGGGCAGAGAAGAGATTCAGAGCAGTCCTACGGAGAAGGACTTGGGGGTGTTGGTTGATGAGAAAATGAACATGAGCCAGCTTCAGTGTGTGCTCGCAGCCCAGAAAGCCAACTGCATCCTGGGCTGCATCAAGAGGAGCGTGACCAGCAGGTCGAAGGAGGTGATCCTGCCCCTCTATTAGGCTCTCATGAGACCTCACTTGGAGTATTGTGTGCAGTTCTGGTGTCCTCAACATAAAAAAGACATGGAACTGTTGGAACAAGTCCAGAGGAGGGCCACAAGGATGATCAGGGGGCTGGAGCACCTCCTGTATGGAGATAGACTGAGAAAGTTGGGGCTGTTCAGCCTGGAGAAGAGAAGGCTGCGTGGAGACCTCATAGCAGCCTTCCAGTATCTGAAGGGGGCCTATATGGATGCTGGGGAGGGACTCTTCATTAGGGACTGTAGTGACAGGTCAAGGGATAACGGGTTAAAACATAAACAGGGGAAGTTTAGATTGGATATAAGGAGGAAATTCTTTCCTGTTAGGGTGGTGAGGCATTGGAATGGGTTGCACAGGGAGACTTTGAATGCTCCATCCCTGGCAGTGTTCAAGGCCAGGCTGGACAGAGCCTTGGGTGGCATGGTTTAGTGTGAGGCATCCCTGCCCATGGCAGGGGGGTTGGAACTAGATGATCTTAAGGTCCTTTCCAACCCTAACCAGTCTATAATTCTATGATTCTATAATACAGGTTTTTTAAGTTCCTGGAATTTATAGCTAATGCTACACGCTTTCATATTCCCTGGGTTTGTTTTAGGAATCCTAGCAGTGTCTTTGCACAGACACCCTCCCTGTTTCTTTGGCTAAAGAAGCCAGTGTCCTGTGTAACAGTGTATTTATACTTTGCTTCATTGCTTCACCTTGTCAGATTGAGCAGTTTCTATAGTGTCAGTTATAATCCAAGTGAAAGAAAACAAAAACCTAATCGAAGAATGGAGCAAATAAAACAAAGTAATGAAATGCCTGCTTTCTACTGTTCAGAGACACTGAATGAGAAGTTCCAGGAAACTTGTCCGACTTAGAGAAGAAGCAGCTTTGCAGGATTTTGAAAGAAAAGGAACTTCAAGAAGGAAATTAAAGCCTTCTGCCAAGCCCATAAGAATTTCCATGATGACATCAAAGCCTTTCATAAAGAGACGAAAGCTAAAGCCCTATGGAGGGAAATAAAGACCTTCAGGGAGAAGAACAAGGCTTGCATGAAAGAGATTAAGAATGTTTTAGAAGACAGAAATAGCTTCCTACAGAAGATTAGGGACTTCCAGATGAGAAAAAAAAAAAAAAAAAGGTTTTCCAGGAACAAGCTGGTAGCATTCAGGAAAAGCTTGAAGAAATCTGGAAGAAAATGAAGGCTGCTATGGAGAAGATCGAGGTTCTTGAAGAAAGGAATAAGGCTGGTCAGGAAGCAGTCAGAGCTTTCCTAGAACAGAATGAAGATACCCAAGAAAAGAATAAATCCCTGTATGAGAAGAACAAAATGCTGCAGGGAAAGTATAAAGCTCTGCAGGAAAATAACAAGGCTTTCTGGAAGGACTCTATGAACTTCTGGAAGAAGGACAAGATCTTCTGAGAGGAAGAGTTGGCCATCACAATCAGCAAACTGATTCTCTGGGAAGAATGTATAGCTCTTGGGGAGAATGACTGGAGTATTCAAAAGGAAAAAGGAGCTCTGTAGGATGTAATGGAAGTCCTGAGAAATGTATATATTCCTGCAGGAGAAAAAAAATTACTGGAAACAGGAGAGAACAATCTTTGTGGCAATTATGGTCCAGTTGTGGAAGCACAGCTTCACCTTCAGTGCCTACCTAAGTCCCAAAACAGAGGTGGGCCTTATCCTTTCACCCTAGAATAGCAAAAAAGTTTGATTTGTTGTTTTAGCTTTATTAATGGGATTGCTCTTTTTTTCTTGGTTTATTTTTTATTTCTCTTACCTTGACTCCAGACTCATGCAGTCAAAATTATTAACTGCAGGTCTGTTCTCTAAAGCTTCATTGAGGCGTGCTTGTGAGTTGTGCACAGACATACACTCCAAACTTTCAGACTGAAATGCACCCAAGGTTCACTGACCCCACTCTGGATGGCTCCATTTCTTTTAAAGGTGTCCAGGTCAAAACAGTAGCTGTCATCCACTGTTATTCACAATTACCTTTTCTTATCTGCATTTTTTCCAGCTTTCCATCTTATAACCTTAAAAATACTTATGTGAGAATTTATGAAGTTCAGTTTTAAATTAAAGAAAATCAAAACTGGCTGGTTCAGTTCAATAATTTTAAGGCAAATACATTAGCTGTACTGTCAACTGTATCACTTCCTTGAATCAGTTATTCAAAGGAGCAAAGTAATGCAACAACTCAGACCTCTGTCTTTCAGAAGCCTAAACAATATATTACACAAAGAGACAGTGCATAGATACAGCTAGGCTCAATGGCTGCCTGAGGTTGGCAATGCATTATCTGGATTTAATTATACCTTTTTATTTTTGCTGCCTGAAAAGGAACACTAGCAAGGTAGCTGATTCAGTAGATTCAGTAGTAGATCAATAAAGCAACCAGAGCACAAAGATCTTATATATAGTTAAAAAAAAAAAAGTAATCCCTAGACAAAACAAAACAAGAGCAAGCAACACTCACAGAAAACATCCCTGAAACAGGAATCAATTAATTTTGATTCATGAGTTTTCTGTTACCAGGGAAAAGGAGTTAATTCATAAGTACGATCACTCGTACGTATCATGCCCCTTGCACACTACAATTCTTCAGCTGTTACCTATGACACTTAGTCAAACAAATGCAATTTCCTGACATCATTCTGAAATATGGCATCTCATAATCAAAACAAAATTCAAAATCTCTGTGGAGGCTGGCTAGTATAAGAAATTGAATTGGTGTTCACTCACTAGTGTGAGATTTCAAAAGAAGTCTAGAAGTGACTTAGGGAGAGAATCATTATTGGAGAAACTGCCTGTTTCACATATTTCTTGATCATGAGGGCATCATTAACATGATTAAAGAAAATCCTTCACTCTCTCAAATATATTTAGCAGACAATTTCTCATACTAGTCACATCATCTACTCTGACTGTACTACTTAGCAAGGACAAAGCTTTAACCTTCATCTCAGGGAATGTAGCTTTTGCAGAATGTCAACCAAAAAAACCCAAATAATTTTGTTATCTCTTCAGAATCAAAATTATTTGCTGCATGGACAAGAAGAATGAAGCCTAAAGAAATGTAGTGGTGGGCATTTGACTAATGCTGATCAAGAACAAGAAAATCAGATGTGATATCTGACTGAGGAAGGAGTTAGAAACAAGGCCAGATGTAAACAAGGCTTCAGAAATTGACCTATAGAACAATAATGTACAGAAAGGACATTTGTTAAATGATATGCAGGACATGTCTTCTGATTTGACAGGCAATCAGGAAAGAAAACAATCTGATTTTTTAGACATGTTGCAAGTCAAGCTGAGAACTGTGAACCTCATCTGTGTTGGAGAGGAAGCTGAGAGAAGAGCTGGGAAGGGAGTGGGATCACTTCTTTGCTTGGGGAACTGCCTTCTGGATATTTCAGGCTGACATATTTTGTTGTGACATGTCCTGTCAATTTTTTTTCACTTGTATCATGTTACATTGTCTCCTGGACTGTAATTAAGTTTGACAGAGGAAAGCAGACCAGATAAGATTTAACATGATGTGGCAGTTAATAAATATGCATATTTCTCAATAGTTTTGTTAAATAAACCTCACTGGCAACAGACTGTGGAAAGGGCAAAGGCAAAAAGGTAAGTTCTCCCCCATGCAGAGAAATAGGATAAGTAACTTAAATGGTTGGAACCAGAGGAAATGTTGCTCCATGCCAGTCTAGGAAACTGAGGATAAAAACAGCTTTTCTAAATCTGCTCAGTAACACTCCTCACTTAAGTAGGGCACCAATTAAATTTAGCATATTACATTATCTATTAACTGTATCTGTAACATTCAAAGTCCCTCTCATAAGAACAACACACCAAACACTGGGATGGCCCTGAAGTGACCTCTACATCAGAAAAAGAGATATTTCTTCAGTTTTTCCTTACTCTCTCTAGGAATTGTCCATGCAGACATTGTAAAGCTAAGGTATCTTTTCCAGTGAAAACATTCTACTATAAAAATAGCTTTTCTCTTAGCCTAATGGGTTTGTTCTTTAATGTCTCTCAACTCTTGACCTCTGTTCAGATTTACTTGTTCTTATCTGGAGCACAGAGAAGCTGGATGCAGTACATAGTGGGGGGCTAATGAGAGATCCTAAAAAGGTTTTGTTCAGGTGGCAGTACGTAGTGCAATGCAGAGGAAGAAGAGGATCAACTTCTTTGCTTGAAACTTATATAGAACAAGACAGATTTCAAGAATGCATTACATCAGGTTTTATAATTATGTCATCATCATGTTGGTTTGGATGGCAACCGGTACTGGGCAAATCCTATAAGAAGACGAGATGCTCCCAGAAGATGCTGAACATTAACAGCTCTAATGACAATGGGAGCTCTGTAAACATGATGTTTAATCCTGTAAGGTATAAAAACCAGAATCTCAAGTGACTGTATCATAACAACATCACTTTTATACAGCTTAATCTCTACTATATAATTAAATTGGTACATAAGTTGAGCCGCAGTAAAGCCTGCCTGCTATAAACATTTGTGCTTCAGTGCTAATTGCTTCTAGCTTCTCCTCTGTGTAACTCCAGTGAATACATACAGCTGCACTAGGGATAAATTATACTTCAGTACATTTGCGTGGTCAAACAAAACTTTATTGCTATGGAATGATTAAAAATGATCTAATCTCTATCATTGCTGCCCTATGGCAAAAAGGAACAGAGTCAATGTGTAAGTGTAAATGTGGTTATATCAACATTGCATAACTCTTCCCCAGATGTTGCTCTACCCTGGTAATACGAGTATGAACTTCATAGCACTGGTCTACTCCTGGATCAAATCTGTCCAGGAGTGGAATCTGACACATAGTAGAGCTTATTTTAAAAGGCACATGGTAGAGCTGTGTAAAATTTGTTAAAGATTCATGGAATGGTTTAGTTGGAAAGGACCTTAAAGCTCATCCAGTTCCAACCCCCTGCCATGGGCAGGGATACCTTCCACTAGAGCAGGTTGCTCCAAGCCCTCTCCAACCTGGCTTTGAACACTGCCAGGGATGGGGCAGCTACAGCTTCTCTGGGCAACCTGTGCCAACACCTCAGCACCCTCACAGGGAAGAACTTCTGACTAAAATCTCATCTTAATCTCCCCTCTGGCAGGTTAAAGCCAGTCCCCCTTGCCATGTCACTACATACCCTTATGAAAAAACCCTCTCCAGATTTCTTGTCAGCCCCTGCTATATTCATTACAGCTTTTCCTGTTGTTTCCTTGAGCTTCACATCACCCTGTGCAGATTCAGAGCTTTCCCTGCTCTTGCTGTCCCACTGACACCCCACACCCAACAGGACTGAACTGCTGCTCAGCTCTTGTCATCTGCAAGGTGATATAGCAGAAGGCATTTTTCTTGCAGCTACTGCCAAGTCTGGCAGCTCTATCCCACTGTTCTGGGACAAGCACAGCTGAGGTTTGCCAAGGTGCATGTTCTGACTTAGCAGTACCTTGGATTTTTAACCTAGGCAAAACATCACAGTAAAAGTGACTCCTCTCATGACACAGCTCTGACATTTCCTTATTGCCATTTTTTCCCTCTGGTAGTTCCTTGACTACAGTTTGGTTGTGGAAAAAATATTGAATCTAAGACTACGAGTAAAAACTAAAGAAATCTTATAGATAAGGAAATCTTGTTTCCGTGGACATATTTTAAAGCTGACAGCCTTGTTTTGTTCTGTGAGCTGCACCTGGTGTAGATCTCAGAGATAAGAATCTGGACTTTGGGAAATGAGGTATCTGTGAGCTCAGAGGAACAGTTCTAAACATAAGGTGTTAGGGTACTGAAAGACTAGAGGAAACTTGTGATACAAAGACCTCGCTCATATTCCACAGACGCCATCACCACAGAAGATGAAGAGCCCTCTTATCCTCCAGCAGATCAACACTCCACCAGAATTGGTGTAGTCCAAAAGTTTACTGAAGGTGCACTCAATCCCCCCATCCATCAGTGAAGATATTGAAAAACACTGGCCCTAATACCAAGCATGAGGGACACCACTAGTGACCAGTCGCAAGCTAGATGAGACACCATTCATCACTACTCTTTGGGCTTGGCCATCCAGCCAGTATTTAACCCAGCAAAGAATATAATCCATAAGAAATGACCATGAGCAAGACATTACTTTTGCTGAGGAAAAGGGAAATAGCCAGGGAAAACAAACAACATTTATGTAATTAAGCAGCTTTTAGTAAAACCTGAACCTGTCACAAACACAACAGTTTGGTCTCTGGAGAACTATTCTTCCATAAATCACAGAAATAGATATTCTCAACTACTTTTCTGAAATACGCACTTTTCTTTTACTGGTGGATGCTTCATCCCACATTCCAGATGCAAATCTTTTGCAAGACACTGGGACAAGTGTAGCTCTGCCATCTCTCTTGTGATTCCAACAAGAAGCTAAATGAGTCCATTATGACTACCATTGCTTGGCAAACCATTTACACTCATCTACCAAGGTACATAGTGACTTACTGCATCACCAGAGAAAATTACTACTCATTACTTTATGCATCAGATTACAGCTAAATTATTGTTCTCATAGTACAAGTCTCATGTATTATTCAAATTCTAACCAGTGCATTAACTCTGCCACTCAGCCAAGATTACAGCTAAAAATAGATAGTACATGTCCTACTTCAGAATACATTTAACATTACTACCAACAGCATCTCAGATTTCACATATGCTCAGATTTTACATCTTTGACCTTCAAGAGAATTTGAAGAGTGAAAGTCAGTAATATGTAATTGTGATAAGGATAAATGGAAGCCTCTAGTTCTGGCCACATTGTACCAGCGGGCATGTGCAGTTTTGCATGATTTACGGTGGAGGATTTAGTTATATTTGAATTGTTTATATTGACTTCATAGGAGTAAAAATAGTATATGAACAGGATTAACAGTGTTTCACAAGTAGCCAGCTCAAAATTAGAACTGACCTGTATGTTTAAAGCTTGTCCAGATTCATAGTAAGAAATTGCATTTGAACTTCAGTATCCTTTCTTTATCCTTGATCTGCCTGAAACAGGCTTACTTCAGGTACTGTGAGTCACACAGAAAATGCTAAGGGGATACAAACCTTTCTCCCTCATGGATACAATTAATAGTGCTGCAGGTACTTCTTTGTCCTATAATATAGCCATATGTTGGCCTTCCTCCTCACTTGTTTCCTCCTGCTCTATCCACTCAAATCAGCACTGAAGACTAAAAAGGTGGAGAGTTTCCAGCCCAAGATGAGAATACTCTTGTGAGAAGAGACAGTCTTCATCTGATTTAAAACATTTCTGATGGAAGAATTCCTCTACATTATATATGCCAGGCTGATCAGTACAAAGCTAGTCCTACTTACATGCCAGCCTAAATTCTGAACCGAACAGAGACAGGCAAGGAGCAGAAATGGATATCATTATCAGCCACTTACTTCTGAAGGCAGGGGCAAATTTTCCTCACTTTGCTTTTTCTTCTAGCATCCTTTAAATCACTGCTCAGTTTTTGACACACATAAAATTTCATTTCATTTTGATATAGAGCATGTGCTAGAAATACAGCCATTTTATCATTCAAAATATAGTTCTTTTTATTCCCTGTTGAAAGACTTTTCTCTTAATCTTGCTCTAGTCTAAAGACTTAAATTGAACATAAATGACCTGCAGTAGGACCAAAGTGTCCTAAATTAGCTTCAGAAAAGAATTAAGTTCAGTGCTTAAAACAAATGCTCATCTAGGCACAGATTCAGTAGGAAATCATAGGATCATAGAATAGTTAGGGTTGGAAAGGACCTTAAGATCATCCAGCTCCAACCCCCCTGCCATGGACAGGGACACCTCACAATAAACCATGCCACCCAAGGCTTTGTCCAACCTGGCCTTGAACACTGCCAGGGATGGAGCATTCACAACCTCCCTGGGCAACCCATTCCAATGCCTCACCATCCTAACAGGAAAGAATTTCTTCCTTATATCCAATCTAATCTAAACTTCCCCTGTTTAAGTTTTAACCAGTTACCCCTTCTCCTGTCACTACAGTCCCTAAGGAAGAGTCCCTCCCCAGCATCCCTATAGGCCCCCTTCAGATACTGGAAGGCTGCTATGAGGTCTCCACGCAGCCTTCTCTTCTCCAGGCTGAACAGCCCCAACTTTCTCAGCCTATCTTCATATGGGAGGTGCTCCAGCCCCCTGATCATCCTTGTGGCCTCCTCTGGACTTGTTCCAACAGTTCCATGTCCTTTTTATGTGCTCCAGTGAACCAGAAATGGTTCTACATTCATTAATCAACCTATTCAGCTACCAGTTCAGACATATTAGACGTGCTCTTCCAAAGATGAAATTGGCCTGTGATCTGTTTATAATCCCTTTTAGGGTTCTTTTGTGTTCGTTTTCCTTTTTCATTCAATTTCTCCAGTATTTTGAAAATTTAGAATTAAAAAGGACTGTCCCACGGTGCTTCAAAAGATTACAAAGCCAACAGGCTCCTGCCAAGGTTAAAGATGAAAAGTGAAAACAACTCCATTGTATTTTCTCCTTCAGAGGCCATTTTTGCATGTCTGATTTGCTGTAGTTCCCTGCTGTATAACAAAGTACTTGCTGCATTCTTATTATAAAACGCAGGTTTTGTTGTCTGTAATAGCTGTATAATTCAAACCACTGTTTAGGTAATAGGGAAATAAAAGACTGTATATAATACTGGTGTTGCCCTCTCTAGCATTTACTTAATAAGAAACTCAATTAAGGGAGCACTTTAAAAAAAATAATATATAAGCCATCTGGACTCTAAGGCTATGTATGCATTGTTTCTGGAATGTGTCTAAATATTCTTTCCGCAATATGGTATCACAATCATTTCTGTTAGGAAGGATGATTTATTTCAGCCATTTCATTACATATGGTATGTATTTTGCATACTTTGCAATGAAGAAATAAAGGAGGTCACTTCTGAACCAGCACTTACTTATGGCCAAGAGCAAATCTATTCTTGCTTGTGACTGATAAAGTGAGTTGGTTATTATAGTTTATTGCAAAAGAAAATTGCACCAGAATTCCTGACATGAAGACCTCTTCTTGGGCATACTCTGCAATGCAAAGCCTTCTGTCTTTCCTATAGTAAGTATATCACTTTGCTTGGGACCCAGTTAAGCACCCCACCAGTCATTCTGCTGCTGCTGTTATTAGCACTGAGTAGACCATGCTTTGCTCTGGGGCTGGTGCTGCATAACAACTTGTTGCCCATCTTCATATAGGCATATTATTGGGTAATGTAAATGAAAACTTTCAACTGAGATGTAGAAAGAAGGGGAAGATGGGGCATGTCTGTATACTGGTCACACTGTGTGTTTTGACATGTTTGCAGTCTTTAAAGAGGCCTCCTTTAAGCTCTTCCAGAACCTTCTCTAGAAAACCTCACTAGTAAAAGTGGAAACAAACATTTTGTTTCTGGTACAGTTTGCTTATACTTGTCAATACTTAGCACATCCAAGAGGTATTTGAGTAAATGATGTTTATTGTAAGCAAGCTGGAAGCCTCCAAGATGAAAGCTGCTCTAAAAGTGCACAGTGACATTTTTGCAACACTGAAATTTTAGCCCTAAATATCCTTTAAGTTACGTGGCATCTTGAGGGACAACCACAGCTAGCATGAGTTATTTTCAGAGTTGTATTGTGACTACGTATTACAAGATATCATCCAGGTTGCAGACCAAATAGATTTGAATGAAAAAATCCGTATCATCTTGCCATATACTAATTTGTATCCTGAAAGACAGATTTTCACTCCATTGTCCTGTGAAAAGTTCAGGAGATAAATCCTTGGCTACTACTAACATATTTCAGAGCAGATTTTTATGTGGTTATGAGATAATTACGAAATTCCACATTTAGGGGGGAATCTCCAAGACCCCTCTGCACTACAGTCACAATGCAAACCAGCTTTAACAAACCCCAACTGCTGGGAAAGCCACTGCAATCCAGGTCTGTGGCCAGAGCTCATGTGTGAGCTGATCATTCCTCCTCACTTTTGTACATGTCAGAAACAGCATAACAAGATGTCTCTGAGCTCTGTCCACCTTGTGCTTCCCTCAAGCCCACAGGCCTCTAAGGGCCCCCAAGGGAACCCAGCAGACCACAGTGCCCAGGTTCTAGCTAAGGATTACGGATAGAAAGAGATCCTGGAAGCTGCCTTTTTAGGAGCTACAACCTAGTGCCAAACCTTCTCAGGAATTTATAATGGGGTCTGGAAGACAGGGGGAGAGAATCTGTAATCATGATATGCTTAGTCAGTTCTGAGTCATTGGGTGAAAGTCCAGTGTCACTACCAAGTCATTGGACAAAAGGAGGTTTGCCTCACCCCCCAGGCAACCACCACTCTTTAATGTTAGTTCTAACTTTCAAGATTATCTTTTTCTATTTAAGGTGCTGCATGTTTCTTTTTCAGGGAAAGTGAAGTCTGTATTCACAGTGAGGCAGTATGTACTATATTGTCTTTGCCACATAAAAAAAGTATAAATGTTAGCCCTGTGCCAAAGTCCTGATATTCATATTTCAATACAAGATTTACAGATGCAAGACCAGCAGACATGTCCTCCACAAAAATCTGTCCCTATTCAATTCTCCCTCTGCAACCCAAAATACATATTACAAGTTTTATCACATCATTAAATTAGTATTAGACTTTTATAGCTAGTTCCAGTGGCATTTTAAAAGATTTTTGTTAGTAGTATGGTAAATAATTGAAAGCTGTACTTATTATATGGCTATTTTACAGAATCTTTATACATCATTGCAGTAATTTACCAGTTAAAGTTTTATAACAAGATATGGAGCAGTTGAAGTCTCATGATACAGTAATTACTCTACAACTGAACCACTGGCTCACCTGAATGTCAGCATATAACTGTGAGCACAGGATGTGTAAAGAAATAGAAAACCCAAGTGCAAGTAAATAAAAATTGCTGCTCTGTTTTTCCACAGTCTATACACTTTTATAAATGTATTCCCTGTTTCTTGAGCTTTAGCTCTGATCATTTATAGAGTTGCAGACACTTCCGTAAACTTTGGCTTATCTGAGGTTTTGTATTGCACATACCTCTCCTAAAACATAGTGCAGTCAATCGGCAAAGCAATCCTCAGCACATGATTTGTTGACACATACCCAGCTTCCCTGGCTCCGCTTTACACATTGCAGAAAGCTTCACAAAAAAATTAACTTCTTTTTTTAGTAAATATCTGTAGTCCTGTTTCTGAATAAGCACTTTTTGAAAGCTGAAACCATAGAAGAGAGGCTTCTTCCTTTTCACTTCCTGGAATCTGTCCTATTGCCTTCAACTGCCCTGCAGTCAGAAGCAAGTGAGGAAGAGGCAGCCAATTACCTGCTGCATTCATGCACTGACATTGTATGGGAGAGGGGGCCACAAACAGCAGATACATTTATTCTCCAGTTTCAACAATACTACCCTACAAAGTTTGTGATGAGCTCTTACTAGCCTTATATATCATCAAATATTAAAAGGAAAATACTGATTAAAAGAGTCAGCCTAATGGTTCTTCTGACTGCTTATTTTCCTTCCAGCATTGGCTGTTCAGATAGTGGTACATCTCTGCCTACAGGACCCACCAGCACCCCAAGAAATGTTATTGCCATTGCCCTTCCCTTCCACACCTTCTCAGTGCTTTTCCTTCTCTTAATGACATTATTTGTAGACACATTTCCCATCCTTACGCTCCACACAGCTGTCCCTTCCCAGGCCACCATCCCTGCCCTGCCTGTGGGGGTGGCTGGATTGCCTGGACACAGATCAACTTCTCAACAGTAGAAGCAGAGCATGGGAACATGAAGAAACTAAAAAAGTTCAGTGCCAATCCTGGTACAGCCTTCCTTACAGCCAAGTGGTTCACTTTAATTAGAGGATTTGGGGGTTAATTTAAAACACTCTTAACACATTTTGTGTTAGCCTTTGCTGAGATTTCATTGTAATCTGAATCTTCATGATAGACACCATGGTACATAGACACTTACACCAGCTCTATTTTCAGGGTCATTCAACTGTGACATGCTGTGAATCTGAAGTCCGGATTTGATTTACATGACCTCACATCCATGCAACATGAGAATAAAAACCAGGTTCTTGCTGTAGCGTTTACATATTGATTGGTGCATTTACTCACTGCATTGTAACAGGCAAACTACGTAACTCCTAAGCTTGGAGCAGAAAACAGTTATTGCAAATGGCTTATGTAACTTGTGTAAAAAAACCTGATACAATGACAGGTTCTCAGAACTTCATTAGCTGTGTTGTACACATTATTCAGTAATTCGAAAGTGGTTTTTTTCTACGCTCCTTCACCATTATTGTTAAGTTAGAAAAAAAAACAAACAAACAAAACAAAACAACAAGCATCAGGTTTACTACATCTAATACACTTCTGCATAGTATGGCACCTATATTATATACAGTGTTTGTGAGTATCAGTCAGTTGGATGCCTACTGAAGCTTATATCCTAATTAAACATACGGTAGGCAGAGTGCAATAAGCCCCAGCGCTATACAACGGTTGGAAGGGCACTTTTCCTCTAAGCCTGCTCAAAGTACCTCAAGATCTGCATCTCCTGCAGTAAGCTAACACCCAAAAATCAACTTTCTGCCCCACACCATCTGTTGCCATCACTTTCAGCAGGCAGGAATGGTCAGTCTTTGCTACACTTTTTCTTATGAAGATAAATGTGAATAAAATGTTAATGTTGGAATTCCCAATTAAAAATTGTAATTTTGTAATATTATTTTGTATACATTATTTATTTTTTATTTTTCTATGTTTTTATATTTGTATATGTTTTGTATATATTACTTTGTAATATTAAAAACTGTAATTGTAATATTGCTCATCAGATGATGGCTGGCATCTTTTCACAATCACCTGAATTTAAGATTTTATAATTTAAATTTCTACACAGAGATACACCATTAAATTAAATCTGTTAATAAACACACTAAATGCCTAATAGCAATTCCATCCGCTTTTATAGACGGATAGATGACACTTACCTCCTAATGTTGCAAATAATCTGAGTAAACAAAGTATGGAATAGAAATCAGTTTTATATTTTTATCTAGCTATATCCTTTTCATTCAGGTTAAAAATGAGCATGCTGCAGTCCTGTCAGATCTTACTGCAGAAAGTGAGACAGAAGTCTAATACTTCAGAAATGCTAGATGTAAAATTAATGAAGTATGGATTAATCCCATTGATTTTTATAGGAGCTGGTTTTTGTTTGGTTGGGGGTTTTGCCTGTGAAACTACTTCCTGTGGGATTTGGAAGATCCTTGCCTGATAAAGTGGCATGTTCCTTTTATTTCTCATAAGGACTCTTGGAAAGAAGGATCCTGCAATCAGCTTTATGACTTTCTCCACTTCTAAAAACAACTGCCACAGGCAATTCTGTCACAATCAGAATTCTTTAGTTTCTCTAGGAAAACACAGAGCTGCTCCCTTCAGATTGAGTTATTTGACTTGTGTTTGAAAGCCTCAAAGTATTATACATTCAGAAGACTGAGTGAAAAACATGGTAAATGTGCAGCCAGCCCATATTAAACCCAATAGCAGCAGCAGGTGCAATAATGCAGACTATTCCGAACAAGTCCCACATGCTCATTTTCCACAGATTATACAGAAAAGCAAAAGGAATCATGAATTATTCTAAAACCTAAATTATTCTCCTTCCTCAAGAGTTGTTCACAGTATCTTTCTGACACAATTTTAACCGACATGCATTAACCAAATCCAACACCCAAGCAATGGGAGAAGGAACGGGATTCCAAATTCCTAATATCAGTGTTCAGTCCTTGTTACAAATCTCTATTACATCCCTCCACTAACACAATCAGCTATTTACTGCAGTATTGATACCCTCACCTCTTCTAGCTCTCAGTTCAATCAATCTCCAGGACCAAGGTAAGAGCCATGATATATCCACTTGCCCCAGCTATGACTAATGTGAAGATGCATTATCTGTAAACCTTGAGGTCTCAGAGGAAAGTATCAAGTCATTGGAGTGATATTGTTTATTCATTAAACAACAGGTAAAGCTCTCAGCCAACAAATGCAACTACTTGTTCAGATATCTAAGATTCTTCATAGCAAAGTACTTGGAAAGGTTTTTTTTCTGCTTTCCTCATTTTAGGGTAGAAGGATAAGTTGAGATTTACCGTTACCATCTATAGGTAACAATCCTTGAAAATAATTAAAAGATTGAAAAATTTTATTTCCTTAATGTAAAACTCTAGGACCAGCAAAAGATCATAGAAACTTCTAAGCCTTTCTTGAAAGCATTAAGCAAGTTGAAAAATGTTTGTGTTCGCTTTCTGAAGCAGGGAAGTTATTTCCCTCAGTGTTTTACTGTCTCTAGGAGCAGCTAAAGTTATTTAAAGAGCACTGAGATCACCTTTACAGACCCCAACACAGTGTAAACAAGATCATTTTTAAAGCACTGACATGATAATACTCAGTTCCATGCTAGAAAAATTAAGGGGAAAATGTGCACAGTCAGCCCATGGCTGCTGATGTGCTGCCAGTCTGGCCACAAGAACTGAAGTGAGATGGTCATTTAACTTTTGAGCAGAGCAGCTTTGGTGGTTATCACTGCCACAGCATGCTGAATTTACTGATCTGTGCTGTAATCTGCTTTTAATGTGTAGGTTGAATCCTTCACTTGAGAATTGATTCTATTCTAACCTAGAAATAAAAGACAGATGTTTCATTTTGTTCCCTTGCTGAAACCAGTTACATTTATTATTTAAAGATGATGCTGAAGAATACATTGGCTCCCTGTAAGCCATTCTTCTTCAGAAAGATCAATGTATTATCACTAACACCTACATCCTCACATCATAGAGACAAGCATTCCATCTTTCTTGGTTAGCTCAAATCATGTTTCCCTTAATTTAAAGGAAGATGAAACATGCAGTAACTTTTCTGAGGAAGAGATACATGATGGGCCAAACTGCACAAGACAGGCAAGTGCTTCTAAATAAAGCCAAGACAAGGTTGTTCAAAAGTGCATCAGGATTAGTCTCTACACCTTTGCTAATACAGAGACCTGGGAAAGAGCAAATAGCTGCAGAAGAAAATATAACCAGGCTATAGATGTTACTTTAGTCTTCCACATTCTGTCATCCATCTGTAAGCTGCTGCGCGATTTTGTTTGGTTTGAAACGCAGCTGGTTAGAAGCTAGCCAGGACAGTGAGCAGTGCAAACAACTTTCCTTTCTCTTTAGGGAAAAAAATCTTAACCTCCTTGGGGAGGAATTCTGTCTGCTGGGAGATGTATATAATCTTTTTGGATGAAACAGTCTATTGCTTGCTTACCTTCAGAGTTGCCTAATATTCAATTTTTCTCTCTTTGCACTCAAATTCCCTTGTCTTCACAAAACTGGAGCCACTCTTCTTTTGAAGACATACTGCCTATGTCTGCAATATTTAACAAACATGGCACAAATAAAAGACAGTCTTGGAGTTGGAGACACGCCCTTTCCACAGCTTGCTTGCCTATGAGCTGAGCTGATCCCGTGAGATGTTGACTTTCCAGTTGTGACTTGTGTCTCTAGGAATTAGGACCACACAGCGTTTTGTGGATCGCCTTTTCCTGAGAAGTTCTTGCAAAGAGCAAGGACTTAAACTGGAGCTGTCAAGCTACTGGTAAAGGCAATTTTAAGAGGTTTAGTCTTACAGGATTACTTTTATGTGACATTGAGAGGTGCAGTACATTAAGCCCAGGAATGTCATGCTGCTGCCTGTGTTGCAGTGTGACAAGAGAGTAGACATTTGGAGGCATTTCCATTTAAAAAGCAAAACAAACAAACCAAACACAAAGCGCAGCAAATGTCAGAAAATATTCCATGGTGAAGTAAAGAACATCTCTAGGAGTACAGAGTCTCTGAACTTTAATCCATTCTGGAACACAGCATTTTAAATCTTTAAAAGACATAGATGAAGTGAAGGGGATTACAGGGTTTTTCAGCTACTCTAGAAGTAAAGAAAGCAGCAGAACAAGCAAGCTCCTCCAGTGGATCTACTAAAGAATGCTGTTACACACCAGCGTCCCTATCTCAGGATCCCACCTGGGCTACTACTTCACAACAGAATATTCCTAAGAGAGGGTTTAGAGAGACATCACAGGTACAGTGAAACAAGAAAGAAATGAGTGAATCTTGGTTTCAGAATGATGAAATACAACAAAAATGGCAACATGGATAAGAAACAAATTAATTACAGTATTAACCTCCAGTCACTGAAAGTAGATACAATCCTGCCAGTGTTGATGCAGTGGAAAATGAAGTGGGGCTGTGGCATGCTGAATTTACAGACTGCTTCACTATGGCTGTGAAAGGGCTTCATTACTGTAATGGTATCATCCCTCTCAGGGAAGCCATCATTCTGCCTAGCTGGTGACTGTACAGGAAAGCAAGATGAAGCTGATGAGGTGATGCTGTAAGAAAACTTGACCCTGGCTGAACATAGCATTTCTTTCTTCAGCCATGACATGAGATCATTTTAAACAACACTCCTCATGCAGCAGCTCTGATGACCTCTTTCACAGTAGTGCAAGGTTTCCTTTCTATTTGGAGTTTTGGAGTTCCCAGGCTTTCTGATTGGTAGATAGGTGGCAAAAGCAATATAAATAGCATACATATTTAGCTGCAATAGTATGCAGTTGATTTTGCATTCCTCTCGCAATATCAGCCTCACACCAGTACTTGGATATGTTGAGGCACACAAATAATGTTGATTGGGATAATACAAATTAACTCTTTTAGATGAGGAATATTTATGTTCTTAATGCCTGGGAAGAAAATCTGGTTTAAGTTGCCTCAATTATGTATCTTCAGGAGTCCATGACAAGATTTCATTAATCTCGGAATTCTGGAGAAGACAAGACCAATAGACACAGAGAGAAGCAGTCCCAAAATTAGATATTTTAGCCTTGACCCTTCACTTTTACAGCAGCCCAGTGCTTTATCAACTGGTAGCATGATCCTGGCAGGATATCAGCCCTTGCCTTAGCGGTCACTGGTGCTGGGGATTTTCCATGGAAGTCAGATTTATGGATTCTGGCAGCACACTGACTCCAGTTAGAACACCTGTCTGAGAAAGGACCCAGAGTGACAGCTACAAAACCAGTCTGCCAAACGCTTGGGGGATCTCATAAGTCAACTTGGTATTGCATTCACACAACACTTTGATTGATTCTAGTTTAGTCCATCTGGTACTGATAGAGCTGAGGGCTTCTCTAAGCCTATAAAGCAAGACTGGATATTACTGTGCATATTAGAATTAGATACTTTTTCTTTACAGAAGACTTAAAATACAGTATTTACAAGTTAGTTTATGGTCTGTCTCTTCATAGTAATTCCCCTATTAATGGCACTTCACCCTTCAAATACACAGTAAGAAAACAGACTTCAACCCCCATTTTTTAAGTTTCACTCCCTGGTAGACTCTGATGCCAGTGAGGATTGCTTGGGAGCAATTTCCCTCCAGCATGAGCCAACAGACTATCCGATTGCTTTCAGGGCACTCCTGTACAAGGAGAGCTCTTCGTTTGCGGTATCTGCTACATCTGCAGCACTGGATTTAAAAGGTATTATATTTATGGGATGGATTAATAGTCAAAATCAAATGAAGACTGTGAAAGACAGTCTTGTTTCTTCTTTAGCACAGACATTTTGGAAATAAAAGAGATGCTTAATTACACTGTATGAAAACAGCAGGTAAGAGAAGCTCAAGTAAGTGTTCTGATATAACAGGAGCACCCACAAACCCATCAGGACTCTGTGAGACAGAAATCTTTGACAGGAATGAGCAACTCAGTCAGTACCTGTCTGATTTTCCAGACCTGTGAGGGTCAGAGCACTGAACACACACAGCCTATTTGTTACAAGTTGTGTCTTTATGTCTCACTTTCTCAAGCTTTTCTTGTGAAAGGACTTGCAGAGGTCATTCCTTCCTTCATCTTTTGTGGTGTAGGAGTTTGAGTTTTGTGGGTTTTTTCCCCACTTTCCATTCTCAGGCTCTGCTAGTGCAAAAATTAGGGTTTTCCCCTCCCCCTATTCCTTTTCTTGTGACATGCTCCTGTTAATAATTTATTTCTTTCTTAACAGGTGGTATGTTTTTTTCTATACAACCTCTGGTGTCCTTACAGGAGGTGAATCATCCACTGCCAACCATAACTGACTCTACACTTAGTCCTCAAGATCTTGCACAAACAAGAGAAGAAAATACAGAAGGGGAAGAGTTGGCAAGAATCATTCAACAAACCCTGTGACAAAACCATGACCAGAAATCAGGCTACCCTGTGGGAGATCCATGCACCATCCTTGGAGGCAGCACTGCTGATTTTTTATTTATATACATATAGGTCTAAAATTTTGTTCTATTTCCTCTTAGAATTAAAATCATAAAGGCAAATTATTGGAATATGTATTAAGGTACCTGTAACCTGTCTGATTTTATGTGCAAAGGCTGAATGTTCTACATCTGTTTAATTAAATGTATTAATGAAAAGAAACTTTTTAAGATGAAAATGTTATTTTAATTACTCAGGGACTGCCTCAGGCTCAGCTGGTTTTAGCCTCTCCGTCGTTCCCATGCTTCCTAGCACCTTGTGCCATGACAATTCCCAGTGAAATCAGAAAAAAACACAATCCATGTGTTTCTGCTGTAGTCTCAAAGGCATTAACTTAGTCACATGTTGTAGTTTAAGCCTAGCTGCAACTAAGTACCACACAGACACCCACTCCCTTCCTCCTGCGCCAAACAAGGTGGGCAGGAGAATCTGAAGAAGGTAAACCCCATAGGTTGAGATATGAACAGTTTAATAATTGAAATTAAGTAAAATACAATAAAATAGAAGTAACAACAAAAATATTAATAATAGGGAACACAAAAAAAAAGAGAGAAATGAAAATTCAGAAAACAGAAGTGATGCGCAATAAAATTGCTCACCACCTGCTGACCAATACCCATCCCATCCCAGAACTGACCAGCACCTTCCAGCCAGCTCCCCCAGTTTCTATAGTGGGCATGACGTGCTGTGGTATGGAATACCCCTTTGGCTAGTTTGGGTCAGGTGTCCTGTGTCTACTTCCTCCTGGCTTCTTGTGCCCCTCCTCACTGACAGGGCATGAAAGAAAAGTCCTGGACCAGGGTAAGCATGACATAGCAGCAACTAAAACATTGGTGTGTTACCAGTATTGTTTTCAGACTAAAGCAAATACACAATACTGCACCAGCTCCTAGTCTATCCCAGCAAAACCAAGACATCACTTTAATAAGAAAAGGAAATAAGACTTTCAAGTAGTCTTCCTTGCTGAAATTGAGATCAAGTAGTGCCAGTCTGCCACAGGGAGTAGGCTCTGTGCATTTCATTAATGACACTGTTATGGGGATCAATCACCACATTGTGGGCTCAAGAATTGGGCCCTTTCAGTAGTGGAAGGGGACACTGGTCTTTCATTAGCAATTTAAAACTTGTCTTCTGTAGCTTATTGAGCTATTTCCATTGTGCAGCACCTTATCTGTCTACACTTTAAGCCCCAAGATCTCAACTGGAAAGTTCCATAAGCAAGGAGATACATGATTTCAGTGGGTCCTGAAGCAGTACTGTAGGAGAGTCCTGATGTGCTCAATATATTGCACCCCACTGGTACTGGTGCTATCCGACCTGAAAGTCATAAAACAACATAAAATAAAGTGCTGGAGCAGAAATGATTCAGTCATTAACACTGCAGACACCCAGCCAATAAATCTCACCCATAAAATGGACAGCAGAGCATTTACAGACACACACAGAGACCAGACAGCCTCATGTGGCCTTGGTGCATGTTCCTGTGAGATTTACATCAATCACAGGGTTTACTTAGGACATGAAATCACATTATTTTGCTACTGGCACCACTGGCTCTTTCAGTTTTGTTTTAGGAATATCCATGCCCCAGATGCCGGAAAAGTCACTTGCAGTATCTTCATAGTACAAAATTACTTCAGATTTCTTCTAACAACTTGATAACAATTCTTCAGTGCTTGGGAACCAGGGCTGTAACAGACCTGGTCTTGTGCAAAGCACAGAGCTGTTTTCCAGTGGCTTTACTTCATCTAGCATCCCTCAAATGCCACTGCTTGCAGATTTGGAAAATGGAAAACAGCAATGACAGCATTCATTGCCATGAAGCAACGTCAGTTTATTGAGATGAGTATCAGGACCCTGAAGACAAAAAAAAAAAAAAAAAAAGTAATTTATCATCACCTTGCAGTTACTTTGTTCTAATGCAAAGGTTTGCAACTACTAAATAAATCAAAAGGAGAAATCATTGCTGTGAAAACAGTACAAGGACAATGATGAACTGAGCCCAAGCCTGAAGGGGAGACTTAACGCAAGATATGAAGCATTGAAGCAAGGAGACAAAACGGAGGAGTAGAGTCCACGTAGGAGTCACAGGAGTAAAGAAGGCTTTATAGCAGGAACAGCAGACCTCTGAGCCTCTTGCAATCCTTCATTTCATACAGCTTTGTTTTTTGTAGCATCTTTCTTTCCTAAGGCTGGGAGCTTTGATTTATAAGACTGTAATTTATACTTCAGAGCTAATTTTCTCCAACCTTGAAAAAGGAGGAAAAAAAAAATATGAAAAGGCTTTTCAGAACAACTGCAGGAAAGCTATAATGCAGCTCTGCTCACCTCCTCCAAAGCTGAAGGTATTTCAGGCTCAGAAGGCAGCATAAATAGATGTTCAAGACTGAATTTTCCTAGCTATTGAGATCCAGTGCCTCAGAGGTTGGTGTCAGACATATTGCTCTTTCCTGAGTGGTGTAGAAAAGTAGTGATGTTTCAAAAAGCCTACACAGGCATATCATCACAGGAACTCAGAACTGCATCCCCGCACCAAAAAAAAAAGTAAAAGGGAATTTAAAATATTAAGACAACCTGATCTTGCCTCCTCTCAAGATGATCACAAGGCTTGTGCCAATTGCTGGGGATGTGCGTATTAAAAGAAAGGGTCTGAACTGAGAAATGCAAGTGCGTGGAGAGACTTCCTAACAGCTTTGTTTCAAATGTTAAATCAAACCTGTAGGCAAGACAACATGAGGAAGCCTGCAACCTCCATACCTACACCAAACCTACTTTGAAGTGTCCACATGAGCAGAATCTTCATTGTTTTAAAAACCTTCATGGGTTACCTACTAAGTAGGTAACTACTTGGAAGCAGTACCCCATCGATATCTAGTACTATCAATCTGGGTATTACACACCATAGTTTCACATACATCCTACCTAAATATAGGGACCTAAAGAGCATAATCATTAAAGAGAGTTAATCAATCAGTGAACAGACCCAGGTATCTCAATGGGGCAATTCAGCTGACATAGGACATCACCTGTCTGCTGTAACAAGCTACCTCATTATACATAGGGGAGCCCAGGTTAAGTGCACTCCAGATTCAAGCATCTAACACTAGATGGAACAAATCCTCACCTAAGTTGTTCAAAGACCCTTGAGCCACTGGAAATAACCATAGGTTTCAACAGGCCGTTGGTCAGGATTTATCTTCATCCTGTTTTTGTAATAAAAAAAGTCAAATGTAGCCTTAAGCATTTAAGGAAAAAAAAAGATGGAATGTATTACACAGCTGAGGCATTTTTGCTGATACTGCTACCTCTTTCAGTTTATCAAAGTGAAAGCTTGCAATATCCCTTGGTGGAACGTATAAAGCTGTTTTTGGAATTCTCCATTCTCCCTCTTAAATACCAATCCAACATCTGACAATCAACTTAAATAAAAGGCTGGGGGGACGGAAGAAAAAAGTAGTTTTAATCACTGGCAAGAGACTGTAAAATTCCACACACACACATCCCCCCCCCAAGTTTAATGTCAACAAAAGATGAAATCTCATTCCCCTTCACAGACAATCAGACACAATTTTTATTTTTAATGCCTTTTGTCAGCAGTGCCAACATTTTTCATTTACTCTTAGCTCCAGTCACTGTAAAGGGAGCTAAAAGCCATCTACTCTTATTATCTCACCATCCCATAAATTGCCTTGCTAGTGAAATAACAGAAACAAGACTAGTATCAACCCCCTGCTATCCATGAAATGAGTAGGCCATGCACACAAAGCCAAGAACAGTCTTTGACCACAGCAGTGTATTAAGGAATACATCAGTAAAAGGAAAGCTACCATCAACATACAGTACCAGGCACATATAGCTGCAATCAATTATTTGTATTACTGCAGTACCTGAAATCCTTGTATCTGAACCAGAATCACATATTTCAAAGCAACAAGTAAGTAGAGAACATAAGAACAGCACAGTGAGACAAGTACTCAACCCTGCAGTGGAACAAACAGAGGCCACAACCCAGACAGATGGGGGAACAACACCCGTGCAGGTCTGTGGGACAGGGAAACCTCAGCACACCAGCTGCCCATCCATTGCCGAGTGCCGTAAGAAACCTTTTACAGAGGAGCTAGAGGAAAGGCTGGGAGGTGGGTCTGGTTACAGAGAGATCCTGCTGAGTGTAGGAAAACCTTCAAGATACATCCCTCAGTATTTTGTAACTACACAATCAAGGGTTCTAGCAGGGACTGAGTAAGAGCTGGTACCTCAAGGGTAATAAAAAGGATAGCAGGGAGGAAAAGAGAGGAGAGGCCATGAGTAGTCCTGCAAATGAGAACAGTCCTAATGACTTGGAAGAGGGAAGGCTTATTCCTTGGTGAAGACATACAGAGAGCTGGTGACATGGCTGAGAGGACAAGCTAAGGAAACAACCTTCCCAACAGCTATGAGGAAGAAAGACGGCTACTAAGGTGAGAAAAACAATTACTGCAGCAATTGAAACAGGACACAACTAAAGCTTCATTTTAGGCCTTGTTTAGGTATATAAATGGGGGGGGCGGGAAGTTTTGCAGCAAGAATCAGACACTGACCAAATAAAATATCTACAGAAAAGTCACAGTCGGAACAATGCTTCAAACAAACAGGCAGGTGTTTGTCCCCTTTACTGGTCTAGTAAAGCAGCAGCAGGGTGGGAGTAAAGATTAATCTGCCTTAATAGCAGATGAATAGCTGCACAGAGCTATAGCACTCTGAAAAGCTGTCAGAGAAACTTAGATGTTCTCTTGAACACGGGTCAGACAGTGGGAAACATCAGATAAGAGATGGAACAGACTTTGTGCTTGTGAATGGTGTTACGCATGACCTAGATGCAAAGTCTGAGACAAAGAGGGGAGTAGGTGGGAGAGTGCCCTGGGGAAACCTCTCACTATGGTGGAAGGAGGGTGAAAGGTGTCCTGCTAACAGGGTACCCCTAATAGCTGGGGATTAAGAAGGCAGAGAGGGAGGTCTATGGCTTAGATGTATTCAATCGTAGGAATGCAGCTTGGATAACATTACGTTTGGGATCTATTTTAGATGTAGATAGGTTTTAAAGACACCTAGGTATATTCTTTCTTAATATAGGTATTTGAGTGTTTTATGCAAGCGCAAATAGCTTTCATGAGCACACTCCTGATGGCTGTACTTGCTCATGCAGCTTTTAATAACTAGGCAGAAGCTGAAGTAGAGAGTAGTCATAGCCTGTCTTTTTCTCTGCAAAATCCTTGTGTGGCAAAGAAATTTGTCAGACATTGAACTTCTATGCATCATTCATTTCCATTTGTTCCAAACTTCTACAGTTTCGTAATTGCTTCCTTGCCCTGCACAGTGAAGAGCAGGCAAATAATGCCACCCACAGGTGTACGGGATTATTGCTGCAATGAATTTCGAGACAGACATTATCTTGCAGTTTAATGGGATGTTAATTCGAACATGATAGTGACACTTGGGTTCCTCTCAATGCTCCTGCATTTGTGATAAGAACTGCAATCCCCGTGCACTCCTGTACTAAATAAGACGGGGTTTTGTGCCAATGGCTTATTTTGACTTCAGATAATTTGAGGGGGAAAAAAAACAAAACCAAAACAAACTAAGGTTACAAAATAGAAACTAAGAATAAAAAATCCTCTCATCTGAGCACTCAGCAGTACACAGATCTGGTGAAAGCATTTCAAATAATGAGTGTCATCACTTTCTTAGTTAAAATCATACACCAGATATATTTTCACAGTTTGTAGCATGTTTTACCTAATTTGACTTTGCCATTCCTAGCTTAGAGATCATTCAACTGTGATGACATGGAATTCAATAATTTAATAGTAGTTCTTCACAGAATAAAACAAAAGGCATCTGAAATAAGAGCTCATAATAAGAATAATATGAAGCAGGAAAGAGTTGTGCTTACAAATACCATACTCATTCTCTATTTTAATTTCCTTAACAATATTTATTAAGAAATTTGGAATGGAAGCAACATTTTCAAGAACTGTTACCTGAACATTAAAATATGATTTTATGTTCAAGGTAAAATGGATTAAAGGATATTTATTAGCTTCTTCTTCCTTCCTTTCAGAGCCACAGGACCCAGGAGCACACAGTCTAATAGAAAGGCTCAGGATTAGATTGCACTGCAGGGGAACAGGTAGTTTTCTCTTAAACATGACCTCTCTCAAACAACTAACGTAGGACACTCAGGGGAGATAAAGCCCTGGCACTCTGTGTAAATATATTATATCTCATAGCTGGCATGAATTCACATCTCCTCGATAGATTCACAATAGTGAACACTGAATTCAGTGGGATATAAGATGGCTCTCTATTCCATAAATCCCTCTTATATTCTGTTGTGCTTTAGATTCTTACAAAAGATCAACTTACCTGAATCCTCTAGGGTTTCCCATCAGTATAAACTGGGGCTGCAGACATATGTGCCCTTGATTTGTGTTTTTTGATTCCTACAGAAAAAACTTGTAGGAATCAAACACACAAAGAAAATGGGTAAATATGGGATTTAGTACTGCAAATGTTTTGCTGAAAAATGGACTAGTCCTAGCCAAAGTGTATTCACTACATGAAACACTGTTTGCATATGTTGAGAGTTTCTTGGATGTGCACACCAACTGAATAACTTAAGGAAATCAGTAAGGGAAATACAAAAACTGAGAACTGACTTGTCTGAAATATGTTAAGTATGAGAACTCAAAGATAAGTTACAGAATCCTGCACTTCATCTTATGTTAAAGATCTTGTATTTTTCTAGTACACAATTGTAGATATGGCACCTACATTTCAAAGTCTGTCTCAGCACAGTATTAATGTCATCCTAATTTACATATAGCAGTAAGTCATTGCATGCATTATCATTCAGCTTCTCTTAAACTTATTATTGTACAGAACAGGTATCAGCTGAGACCAGATTCAGGGTAAATTAAAAACATGGAGTAAAGATATGAAACTGTTCTATCCTAAGCTTTTCCCTCATAACCAGCACTGCTTGCTAACTTGCTGAAGAATATGTGTTTCACCAGGAAAATGGCAGATAAAGCAAATGTTGATTCATTTATGATTTGGGTGGCGATGGAGACTGTCAAAGTGAGTTTATGACTGGATAAGCTGAAAATGTTTGTGCATCTGGAGACACATCCAGACCTCCTGTAGCTGAACAGTAAATCTCCAGGGAACAGAGTTCTCCCTGATGATCTCCTCATGGGCAGCAAGAGCCCAGGGTCTCACTTCCTCCATGGAAAGCCCTTCTGCATTTGGCCCCTGCTAACGGTGAGGAGGTGTCCAGGGTGCCATTGTTAACTAGCCCAGACCTCACTGAAAGCAGTTTTACACAAAGCTCTCACCTACTCACAGATTCTCCTGCTCTGGACACAACCTGCCTCCAAACGCTAAGACAACATAAAAACAGCAACCATGTGACTTCATAACCTTGCCACAGGAGAAGAGAGGGGCAATCCAAGTCAAAACTTTGAAAGAGTTAAGTAGAGTAGTCCTAGGTTAAATCTCTAAGTATCTTCAGAAAATCCAGTGTACCTGTGCCTGAAATGGGACACTCAGTAATTAAGTTTTCAAAAATACACCCTATACCCATACTCACTTACAGCTAAAATCATATCTCTAAAAGAAACACTACATTGCAACATGGGCACACGAGCCCTTTGGAATGCCACAATCCGTTGCACACTCTAAGACAGATAATGGCAAGTAGTGAGGGTTGTGCAATAGGAAAAAGCTCACAACATGGAATCCAAACCATTCCAGTAGGTGCTGGAAAGCACTGTCACACATTGGTAAAGAAAGCTACTCAAAAAAAGCAATAATTAATTCCTTCTGGCAGTTTGCAGGTTGGTGCCATTTCCTTTGGGTTCAACAGAAATAATACCAAGGAAAAGAGATGTTAAGAAAATGTTAAAATGCACCAAAGTTTTGACTGGGAGAGGTTGTGAGTCCCCTCCTAACAGTACATCACAAGACTGATTCAGAGTAAAAGCAGCACAGGGGCCCCCAGGAGGAAGGCCAGCAAACCTGACCGGTGCAAGCACGTTGTTAATACCTAGAGCATAGGAGATATAGTTGCCAATCCTCCAGCAAGCCTAGAGTCTCCCCTTGCTCCCTCAATATTATGCATCAATTGCCCACACTCACCAAAGGTTCAGAAGCAGAACTGAAGAAATCCTACTTTGCTTTCCACACATTTAAAGCTAAATCCACTTCAGCTAAGCCATAATTTTATGAGTTTCCTGCCCTGGCAGCCTTGCTTTGGAGCAGCTCCTCCCTCCACGCCCCTCCCGCCACATACTGCCACCCACTACACTCTGCTCCTTCAGATGTGCATTGAACGAAACTGGGCAGCAGACTAAAGACAGGGATTTGAAAGTGACCACTGCTTTTGGCAGTTTACTTTTCAGCCGGCTGAACTCCAAGCACAGCTCATGCCCAGAGGTGTGCCTCAGGGTAAGGAGCAAGCACATGGAAGCAGCACTCCATGACCTGCCACAGCCTTCAAAGCAGAAGCTTACAAAATCACCCCCCAGCAGAGATAGAGCTGGACATCACAACAGTGTAATGCAAAGATTCACAGTGAGGCATTTTAATAGCACCACATGGATCCCATCTTGGACCCACACCAACTCCACAGGGAACTAATCACTCTTTGCAGCAGCAAGGAAAACCTGCTGAAGTGTGCTGCTAATACACTTTGCTGGACTGAAAGAGAATTACAAATATTATCTGCTCCACTGGAATATCAAAAAGGAAACCTTGCCAGAGCACTAATGAAAAACAGGTAAATACCTTGGGAGTTGTCCGGTGAGCATGCAGTTTGGATTCATTCACAGAGAACAACTGATGATAGAAAACTTCAAGCATCAATCCCTTTTTAACTGGTAATAAACCAAAAAAGTGATGGAGGGTGTGAGAGACTGATCTGAGATCAGACTCCGCTGTCCATTGTCTCAAAGACTGGTATGAGAAGCTGAGATGGAATTCCACCTATCTTTTGTCTCAGATAGTATGATTTGGGAAAATAACAGTCCAACAGCAATCAACGTTGAAATTACACTAGAATTAGAATAAGCATGAGACACAAAGCTGTATTTCAGCTCAGCTGTCCCCACCATCCCCAGAGCAATGGAGCAGTTCCCACTGGCTCTGTGGTTTGAGAGGTTAGAGGGACCCAGCTGCACTGTGCTGCGTACCTCCCAATCCAAAGAAAGACACAGCACTGCTTGCTGCTTGAAGGTGTGTTTTTAACCTAAATTCTGGAAAACAACACAAAGTACATTAGAACTTCCATGCTGGCAAGCATACTTTCTGTGTTAGCTCATGCGTTCTGGAAAAATGTGCCATTCCAGCTCAAGAACATGACTGCTTTCTGGTCACTTACATGGTTGAAGTTCTATTATTGTGGGAGAATGTAAGGCTTCTTTCTTCAGACAGTCACAGGCACCACTGTGTATCACTATCAGCTGGTGTTGAGATGAGATACCTGTGGCAGTACACTGAGGAGCTGCAAGGGCTCACTCATTAGTTAAAACCTTATCTATTGCTTTGGAATTTGTTGTAGAGCTTTACTCAGCTTTGACTCAGATACCATTCTTTAGCACTTTAATGAGCCTAAAGAAAGCATTTCTCTTTCATGCATTCTCCGTGCTACCTGTGCTACAGATGTTGAAGGAAATGCATAGCCCAAAGACTGCAAGATTCCTAACCCCTG
The DNA here is from genome assembly GCF_028554395.1 of Pezoporus wallicus. NCBI lineage: Eukaryota > Metazoa > Chordata > Aves > Psittaciformes > Psittacidae > Pezoporus > Pezoporus wallicus. The sequence continues at coordinate 192,388 of NW_026637305.1, forward strand.
GGAGGGTTTCCTCCTTGTGAGGACAAGAGTGGCATCCCTGCCTGCTGGACTCTACGCTCTCTCAGGATGGAAAAAAATAGACTGATTCCTCTGAGAAGAACTCCACATATTATCATAAGGTGATTTGCAAAATACCAGCTGGCTCAGCTCTTTTCCTTCATTTTTCAGCTCACACTAAGTCCTTGAATCAGTTAACAGTGTATTGGGAAACTTCTTCACTTGATGGTAGGACGCCACGGAGAGTGATGTGGACCAGGCTGTGCTCCTGCACAGTGCATGCCAGAGAAAGCTGTGAAGCTGCATGTAGGATGGTTCCCTTGCTGGGTCACACTCTGCTCTCTAGCTATGCATAACACTGTTAAGCCACTGAAGGCAGTATTAGCTGCTCAAAGATGAACATTTGCAAGTATAAGCTAAGAAAAGCAAATACACTTGCACCAGCTCCCACTAGAGTTGGGAAAAGAAGTTTTATTCTTGTAGGATGGGTGTGCTCAGCTGCTGCTTGGCAATTTCTATACTGCTCCATGCCTCAGTCTCCCTACCTAGTTTGTGCATTCTTCTATTAGATTTGATTCACATTTATCTTCACACCAATTAATGTTGCTCTAACAATGTATGTGGGTATGTAAGAAAATGAGAATGCATCAAGGGGATTGGGCCTTAGGTACTTAATTATACAGTTACGTATGGTTTTCTTAGGTTACAACCTCTTTTGCCTCCACACATGATTGAAAAGTTTTCAGCTGTTGTAAACTGTCATCTTTACTTTGACTTTTGTCAAACTATGAAAGTTTCCACTGGTGAAGTGTCTGCCCATGGCATTTTACATCATAGTTTAATGCTTTTATATTAAACCTAACTAAACTGACTGATTTTCAAAACTGTCAAAATAATTTGCAACACAAGTTTCTTTGAGGGGGGTTGGGACTGAAGCATCTTGCACCTCAGGGCCAGTGAGTCCTGAGATGAGTGGTTAACCCAGGTCGTGGTGTTTCACCAGGTGCCCAACCTGCCATTAAAACTCCCCTGACAAGCCTCTTTGTTTTTTTCTGTAATTTTGTATATTTCAATCTATGTTATTTTGGGAAATGGCTGCTTAATATTTTCAGGTTTTTTTTTAATTTTGAAAACTGTACTCTAGACAGCCAAATATACTACTATGAGACAGCTTATTTGTAGAAAAAGAGCTAGAATTAGAGGATGTTGTAAGAGTTGTCCCTGGAAAGGATGCTGGGAGGTGTAAGACAACAGTGGAAAAGGTCTGGAGAGGTTACAGTGCTACACAGGGAAATGAAGACACTTTCCCTCACCACTGTCCTGCTCTGAAGATGGTGGTTTGCACGTGCAGGCAGCGTGACCATGCCTTCTAGTCAGTGTGTGTTCCAAGTGCTGGGCAGCTCTGGCAACATGTATACCCCTTATTTACCGGACCATGGAGGGGTTTACTGGGACTTGATATGGTCAACAGGTCATGTTGTGATATGATTATTGCTAGATCTGTTGGAAAAGCAAAACCGTCATGACTCAGTTTGGGTGATGCCTTGCAAGTCTCAAACTGCACATGAAATACGTGGTGAAAAGCAGTTCAAAATTCTGTGCCTGTGTATATTCTGTGTCCTAGAAACTGTTAAATCCTTTTCATGTAGTGACAGGAGGTTAGCCTATCGGCAGAGAGAGAGAAATGGCTGGTGATTTAGCAAAAGTTTAGTTGACGTAAAAAGCCAAAGGTCTTCCCACCTCCTACAGCAAGGTGGAAGTTAGGATACATAATCTATCTAAAAAGGCTGGAACAACTGTATAATAGCCTGCAGGCAAGGGCCAAAATTCAAAAGCTCCAGCATCATGAAGGTTCCAAAGAAGATGAGTAGAAACCAGATTTTCCAGTGCCAGCAAACAAAGGTGGAGGACGACAGAGCTTGCTGTGTAGGAGTGCAAACTGTATGCTTCAGTTACCAGAGGTATTGGGTTGTTTCACATACAACTGATATGTCCAAGAAAGAGAAATGAGACTTTCAGGTTTTAGGCCCAGTAAATGCTAAGGAAATGTGTTCAGCTGATGCATTTCTGTTAGGAAAAAAGCTGTGATGCTGACTTCAGTTTCACCTAGGATGGTGTCAGTGAGATGTGCACAAATACAGTCCATTAAAATAAGATCCAAAGCAGAATCTTTGAAGTTTCTGACCTATCTTGAGCTGTCTTCCTGGACTTCCCATCCCACATATGCTGAGATATAGAATTCCACTCCTTTGTCAAGTTCTCAATTCACCCACTCCATAGGAATCAGATGTTCAGAAAATCCAGACTCCAAAGGAATTCCTAACTTCTTATATATAAGACATAAGCTTGTTGCAATATGAACTGAAATTTCATGAGAAAGGTGTGGGGTTTTTTCCTACTAAACTGGGTCACTTTTCCCTTGTCATGCATAATCCTTTATTATACCAGCAAAATTATTTTACAGAGTGCATTTAATTTTCTGCACATAATGAAGACAAGCACTCAAACCAAATTGTGATGGCTCTTTTGAAAGTAAAGATTTAATTTTTGAATGCATAAATTTGTTCTTCATTAGAAGATACAGAACTAATTATTCCCTGAGTATTATAAGGAAATTAAAGCAGCCCAGTCATGGTGTACTTGTAAAATGCAGATGTAATTGCAGCAAGGGAGGGGAGAAATGGAACTTTCATTAGGGAGAGGCAGTGTTTCACAGAACTGCTGTGATAAAGGAGATGACATTTATAGGATTTATTCATTATAGCTTTTAGGTACAGAAGGTTAGGTTTTGTGAACACCTACCGCAGGTGGCTTGGAACTGTCCTTGCAAATGCTGCAATGAATATTTCTGCTTGGTTACGAATGAATTATCAAAGATGCGGAAGTAGGCATTAATTGAGATATTCTATGCAGTTATTATGCAGTATTTGAAGTGTCTGGATCTCAGGATGCTATATAAGCAGGATAGACACTTCGGTATGCATGAATGGCTGAAAGAAATAATCTTCCATGAGGAAAATGGGACTCCAGTGTATGTCATAAGTTTTGCTAACAGAATGTTAAACAGGGATACTGGCTATAGGTTTCAAGACACACCCTCCTTGAGCAGCAACTATATCTTCCTTCCTTTTCAGTAAAGTCATGCTAAAACAAGTCCACTCCAGCACTGATGCTGACATCCTGATTCCTGTTGCTGCACTGACATGACTGGAGTATTTTCAAGGTCACTGCAGTCACTAAAACCTCTTGCTGATGTCAGTAAGGATTTAGGTTTCCCTTGTCCTTTATTTGTTTTTTTTAAAGAATGTAGAGTGTTGGCGTAAAACAACGTGACACCAGGGAGCATGCATATATACATACAAGTGCAGAAATCTTATGAGACATTTAGCTCTTTTCTCATGAAGGCACATAGAAGATGTTACCCAAATTTCTATGACTGCTTTCAAAGATAGACAAAGACCTGGTCAGACTTGAGGAATAGGCTAATAGGAATATCATGACATTCAGCGAAAACAAACATGGCGAGTTCTGCCACTGGGCCACATCAGCAGTAGGGCTGGGGACTGAGAGGCTGAGGGAAGCTCTGCAGAAAGGGCCTGAGAGTCCTTCCAAACTGAATATGAGCCACGTGTTTAAAGTGATGGAGCCTGACTGTGTATGGGGCTGTTTGGGGAAGAGCGGACAGATCAATCATTCCCCTCAACTCAGGGCTTATATGATAGCATTTTACAGTAGGAAAACTGTGGTTTTGGTGTACTGCAGTGCCAGAGAGTGGTCAATAAGGGGGAGCATGTCCAGCAAAGGGTCAGTGGGATGTTCAGGACTCTGAAGCATATGGTGGATCAGGAGAGGTTAAGAGTTTTGGGTTTATTTAGCCAGTAGAAGGTGAGCTAAGAGGGCATCTAGTTGCTGTCTTTCACTAACAAAAGGGGATTGTATTGAAGATGGAGTCAGACTCTTCCCAGCAGCGTACTGCAAAATGACAAGTCAGTGGTCGTGTTTTGCAGCAAGGGAAACTCCATCCTTCAATTAAATGGAAAAAAGTCAGCAGAGTAAGGGTTATGCAGCAAAGGAACAGATTCCCTGTTCTCTTCCATCCCTGAAATTTGTCAGAACTGAGCTGGCTAGAGTTCTCAGCAACCTCTCTTATAGCAGAAGTTGTCCCTGCTTTGAGCAGGAGGCTGGACTGGAGGATTTTATAGGCTCCTTCTCACCTCAGTTATTCTCTGATTCTCTGACTTTATTTCAGAAAGTTGCTAGTACCTGTGAAATACTGTCCTACCATTAAAAAATGACTCTTAGGGTGGCACTCAGTCCTTCAGTAAATGTGTTACATATGGATATTTATAGTTCTGCCTGCTACCTTCAGGGAGAACAGAAAGCTTAGCCCCATAAGCTCCATACAGCTGCCAGCAGAGATGATGAAAGCCTATCCTTCCATCATCTACAGCCTCGCTCTGTGGATATTCATTGCCTCCAGCTCTATGGGCCCTGTGATATCTATGGATTTGTGTAAGTGTCTGAAAGAATCTAATTTAGGAAGAGAACTGTCTCTTCCAGGCAGTGCTGGTATCTGTGGGTGAGTTTGGTTGGCTTTCAGATCATGTGTTGATTTTGATGACAGGAATATAAAGAGGAAAAAATGTTCCCCATATGCTCATTTGGCTCCTTCTGTCCTTAGGGATGCACATCTGTCTCATGTATTGGAGCCTCTTTGACAGCAATGTCAGGGGTTTCCGTGGGCTCTGACCATGGACAGGCAGCCAGGTGAACTTCCTTCTCTCCCCCTCAGGTGTCCCTTCCCAATGATTCCTGCATCCAAACAGAAGACGGCATCCTGACTATGCAAGGTAACTTGTGTGTTGGGGAGCTGATTCAGCCAGTTGTATCCTGGCAGACTTTGGGGTAAAAAGAATTGCTTAGACAGCAAGGGCTTCCTACAGATTGTCATGGTTTAAGCCCAGCTGGTAACTTCCATGGGATAAGAACAGTCCAGTAACTCAGGTATGACACAAACCACTGCTGCTACCACCAATAAAAATAATGATAAGGGAAATGACAAGGGAAGAGAATACAACCGCTCACCACCCTCCAACTGATACCCAGGCTGACCCGAGCAGTGATCTAGCCCTGCCGGGTAACTAACTGCCCCCAGTTTATACACTGGGCATGACGTGCTGTGGTATGGAATGCCCCTTTGGTTAGTTTGGGTCAGGTGTCCTGTCTCTGCTTCCTCCTAGCTTCCCGTGCCCCTCCTCACTGGCAAAGCAGTGAAAAAGCCCTTGATCAGAGCAAGCATGACTTAGCAACTACTAAAAACATCAGCATTCTGAGATAATTGTTCTCAGACTAAAGTCAAAAACACAGCACTGCACCAGCTACTAGGAAGGATCAAAATGACTGCTACTGCTGAACCCAGGACAGTATCCACCCCTTATTCCATACCATTCTTGTCATGCTCAGATCCCACATTTTTCGACGTATGATCGCTTTTTGTCTCACACATACACACACACACACACAAAGAGACAGTTATCATTTCCTTAGTCAATGGACCATCCGTATAAAGTTGCTGAATTCATTCAGTCCATTCATTCAGGCTCCATCTCTTGTTACAGTCTTTCAGAGCAGGAGAGATGGTGTGCAGTGTTGGATTGTTGCCTGCGGACAACACAGCGGAACACGTCTGGTCACTGCTGAGCTCATCTGGTTTCATCAAAGTTCACTCTTTGTCGGGGTGATGATGGGAGAGGAATCAGGGTCAGTCTCTGGTGACCTGGGGACAGTTCTGCTGCTGCTGGCCTTTCCATGACTTTATTCTCTGCTGATGACCATGACAACACATATCTTCTTTTCAAAGCCCAGAATGGTGGAGATGGGCATCTAGCTGATGGGCTATAGAAACATTATGTAGCAGGCAACAGCATATAATGGAGTTCATTGGCTGTTTTCCCCCCAGATCAAATCCCCTTGAGGTACACACCAGACTTCCCCATCTTTCCACATTACCCACCAAGTATATCCAGGTCCTTGAGCAAAAGCAGTCCCACAAATGTGTTTGCATTTATCTGAAGCAGGAATAACCCCGACTGTCTTCCCAGTTTATATACTGGGCATGATGTGCTGTGGTATGGAATACCCCTTTGGCTAGTTTTGGTCAGGTGTCCCGTTTCTGCTTCCTCCCGGCTTCCCGTGCCTCTCCTCAGCACACAACTGAAAGTCCTTGATCAGAGTTAACATTACTTAGCAACAACTAAAAACATCAGTGTGTTATCAGCCATGTGTATCAGGAAGGAGAAAAACAACTGCTACAGCTGAACCCTGGACACAGATGTACCTGCTGTTTGTGAGAACTCTGCCCTGATTATGCTTATGGGTACCAAGCAGCAAGAAATTCTCAGGATGGTTTGCTTTCAATGGGGATGGCTTTTTTCCCCTGCCAGAGTTGCTCTTAGCTGTATTCTCTCTAATGAAATTGCCCATTTGGTGTTAAGTTTGTAATCTAAACTGAGTGCTATAGATTAACAGTTGTTGCTGCTTTATTATTGAAATGAGAGTCATGGGATCAATTTAACTGTTCCTTGCTTCATTATTTGCTTAAGACAATAGAGTCATCTCTGCAAATTCTATTGCTCTGTGGGTATTTTTAGCTTAATTATCATAGATATTAGCAACAATCAACAAAGATTTCCTAGGTACATGTGCTTGCTCCTTGGAACACTAGCTTTTTATAGACTTTGTACTTTCAACTTGCCTTCCTTTTTATAGTCAATCCAGTCTGCTCCCAGAAAAAAAGCAACCAAACAAGCCCAAAAAAACCCAGTCCAACTCATTTTTCAAAAATATTAATACCTTCCTTGTAGTTTATTGTAAGAATTGAAGGCATGGTGATGATTGTGCTTCCTGTTATACACATAGTTAAATATTCTGGCTCCTTGAGTAGGTATGACGTGGACTTTGTGCGTGATTTATTTAAAATAGTTCAGAATTAATTAAAAACTTGTTTGAAGTGAGTTTTCAGTAAGGCCTGACTGTGCCTAGGTTTACCTTACTTTGCAACATATCAAAATGTGGAGACAGAAGTTACACATGTGGCTGCACTCAGCTGCAGCTGGTTTGCTCCTTCCAGCCTGGCCAGGCAGAATTCACAGGTCCTGGTCTGGAGGTTAGTGCCTCTCATAAAGGGAGTTTGGGTTAGGTCCATGCAACCTGAATTGAGATAAAAACCTAGCCTACAGTATTGCCAACGTAACTTAAAATAAAATCCTTCAGTATAATTTACCAGACTGCTACATCATAACTCACCTATTGCTGATAGCTCAAATTAATAATATCCCTCAGCTGGCTTAGAGGAGGGCGGAGAGATGCCAGGGGAAAGCTTTCATTGTCTATTGAGCTTTGGATCCCTGCACAAGTTCATTTGAAGTTTTCTGGACAACTTTATGCAGAATATGTAAACAAAAGTCTCTCTTTTGCCAGGATCATATCTGGATATCCCAGCAGAAAAAAGAAATCGGTCCGCATTTTTGTTTATACTGCCTATTTTCCACTTAAAATGTAGCAGGAAAAAAGCCTTATTAACATTTCTTAAGAGTGCCAGCAAAAGCACTAGGCAGTTTTTTGCATTTGAAGTACTGAAGAAGAAATTTAATACCTAATTTAACATAACATAAAAATGTTCAGCTTCCAGTCAACATTTTAACAGCCGTTTAGATTACATCTATGTATTTAAACATAATCACTGCAAACCTCTTAAACTCTTTTCAAACTGCATCACCTACAAGGTAATATTCTAAAAAAGAAAAATTATTAAAGAATTTTAAGATAGGAATAATTGCCCTTGTGTCACAATCCTTTGTCTTCTACTTTATCCCCTCTCCCTCTTTTCTGCTTCTTCCCTTCCTCTCAAAACCAGTAAGGTAACCGGAAAACAGGACTAATTTTATAGCAATTTTAACAGAAGGCAAACTAGTAAAACGAGTAGAAAGAGCAAAGAGGGATCTATTCTAGCACTGCACTTCAAGTCTTGTAGGATTTACATGTGTAACTTGGGTAGTTAGCTCATCTGCTGAACCCAGGCTTACGTATTTAACCCAATGATGCAAAGAATAATTGAAAATGAATACACAAATTCAGGCTCAATGCCACTTCCATGGAAGTATGCTCTGAACTACTTTAGTTTTAATTTAGCTGTTCATGTTTTGGACACTTTTCTGTAAAGATATGCTTTGGCATATGTCTTTATCAAATGAATTGATCAAATGTCATTCTTCCATGAATTTTTGCTGTCCAAACAGATGTTAGCCGTATGCAGAAGGGAAAAGTATGTGTAGGTGATTTTGCTTGTTTTTTTCTTGTTTTTGTTTTTTTTTAAGGTAAGATACAGTGATGCTAGATCAAATACAGATGCTGAATACTGGGGTTGATGGGTAAAATAAACACATTAATCCAGAGCTAATCCTGGCTGTACCTGGTGCCCATCAGATGAACAGTATCAGTGTGTGCAGGCAGGCTCTTTGGTGGTGCAATGCTGGGAGAGGTGGTGTTCTGCCCCTGCATGCAGCCCCCCCCCCCCCCCCCCCCAATTCTTCACCACTCATTTGCACATGTCTCTGTAATGTTGTTTGCAGTAGAGATTTTCTTCTAGAAAATAACAACAACCAAGATTTAATGAGGAGATCTAGCTTTCCTTTAAGTGTGGGGCCACAATAGATTTCGCCTGCCTGCATAGTCCCAGAAAACTCCAGTATGTTTACTGAATCATTATTATTTGATCAGCTGAAAATTCAAGCCAAGGATTGCTTGTATTGAAAGAATGCAAACATATATTTTCTCAATATTAGAACAAAAAGATACACACATATCTGTAGGTGGTATGGAAATAAGTGTTTGCTAGGGTATAGCTGTGGGAAATATATTGCTCCCAAATGATGGTTATATTTTTTGCTATGTCAATATAACATATCACAATTCTGAGAGAAGCCAAAGACTTCCAGTAAGACAGTGGGGTCTGCACAAAAGAACTGCAGACTAGCAAAGGGAAAATATGTGTGCTACTAAATACTGCCTCATCTAACAAGTGCCTCAGTAAATTAATATTCACCCTACCTGAGTAGCTGTGCAATTCTCACTACACATGCACAGAATGACTTTGTGTCTCCCAAATCTGTCCATGAAATCAACACGCTATACATATCTCATGAAAGGCTGTTCCTTTGCTGTGCTGGGCCTGGATGTTGCCCTTCAGTGTTGCCCTGGGCAAATTAGCAGAAACATTCAGTGTGTCTCCATTGTGCACCTCTCCTGTCTTCAGTCTTTTTGCTGTAGCTATGACTTTCTCTCTTAAAATAAATACCCTGCAAGGTATCAAATTGTCTTCCATCACCTGAAGACAGATTTTACATCTAGATTCTGTGAGACTGTCTAAAAGGAGCTCCAAAGGCTGGTGTGCTGGGAGAGGGTGGCCCTCTGCACATCACAGGCTAATGGAGGAGGTGCATTTCAGGGCAGAACACTATAGCAGTGAGAATTTTTGGGACCTATACTGACTCATTTATATATTGGTTGCATTGATCAAGGTGATGATAGAAATCAAAGATTTTATTTTACAGCCACAAATCAAACTATTACGTTCACTGATTTGGATTAAAACCTTTGCTTTTTATAGTAAACACTCCTGTCTAAGAACTTGTGATTCAACTAGGAAATTTGATCAGTATGTACGGATTGCGTGAACTCAAAAAGAGCCTGCAGCAAGAACCTGACATGCAATTACTGTCCCACATGACCAGAAATAGCAATCAGAAGTAATCGTGCTGTTTTCATCCAGCAGAAGTCAAGCTCCCAGAGGGACACACAAGCTGGGTGCTAACACAACTGGCGCCACTGGAGGAATGGTCTCGTGGGAGAAAAACAGTTTTCCTCTTGTTAGCAATGCCTTACTGGAGACTGTCCTCAATTCTTACTTACTCTTCTCCAGTTGTGCTGGGATGGCAAACCTTGCATTTAACCAGTTGATGGAGTAGGTGTAGATGACTCCTGCTGATGACTTAAGTGCAGGTATAATGAGATTAATAGCATGGAACAGCTGGGGTTGAAAACCAGGTAAGATTATAATCCATTAGCCAAGCATGCCTCATCCCTGATGAGAGAGGTTATTGCATAGCTCCTGCCAGAACCAAGGAAAACAAATCTGGCCTCTTATTGCAGGTAGTTTGCAATGTGCTTTGGGATACTCTGATGTAAGAAGAATGTTTGTCACTGCTGTTCAGCTGAGGAATGTTCTAGGAAACAATTACCATCTGCCTACTGTCTGAAGAGGGAGAAAACCAGTGAGTTCTGGTAATAATGTGATGATCACAGTTTCAGGTCACAAATTTTCAACCAAACCTTGATTCAGATGAGGAATCCATTAGGAACTCTTTAACATGGCAGTAACTCTAATTACAGCATCTTCAATATTTGAGTAAAGCCAGTGGCTCTCCTGCATTTCTCTGGTTAACAGCAGCATCCCCAAGATGATCTCTGATCTCTCAGCTTTCCTGCAGTGATAACCCCTGTGTCCTCAGTGATTCATGGATGGATCCGTGTTCTATGCGACAGAAGTTTTGCTCTTGTGACTTATCTACCTTAGACAATTGCCAATCACTGACGTCTCAAGACTCCTTCTGCAAGGACAAATGACTTGGCCTTTGGTTTCATAAATACACTTGCTCACTGGAACTAGGTTATTACCCCATAAAAACTTTCATCCTATTAATGAAAAAAGCATGAAGCATGTCAAATAGTAATTGATATTAAAAAGCTGGATACATCAGCCTGGTCTGTTATAGCCTAATTTATTTTCAGAGCTACCTTGTCACAAATATTTATGGATGAGTGGGATTTTCCTACTGTTTCTAAGGCTGAAGAGTAGGTGGCTCTACTAAATCCTACCCATATATTTTCAAATATTCAGCATAGGCGGAGTGGGATGGCTTTCTGAAAGAGGTATAGAAACATCCTTTGCTTAGGACTGCAGAGAAAGACAAGCAAACAGCAGCATGTTTGGTTTTGTCTGGGTAATTTATTGCTTACTGTTTGACTGTACTTTTATGAAGGAAGGTGAATTTAAATGCAAAGCAGCAGAGAAATCCACTGAGAGAAATATAAGAGTCTGAAGCCATTACAGGCAAGTGGAATAATTAATGGTATGAATCTGAAGAGCAAGTGCATGTGAGGGTTAATAACTTCTTATTTTGGGGGTAGTTATTTTCAATTGCCAGCACTTGAGTGTGGTTGTGAGAGGATACAATAATGCAGCTAGCTGCCTCTGTTTATCAGGAGTTACAGCTTCCAAAGGCTCAATGTTGAGGAGTCCTCCAGAGGGCTCAGAGTACATTCGTCTACCCCGGTGCTGGCCGCTCTGCCTCCGACCTTACAGGTTGTTTTTCACTGAGATCTAGTCTGTGGAGAAGGACTTGAGTCTTTTCAGAGTGGTGTGAGCTCATTTGACCTTCTTCCATGTATTGAAAAGTAAAAGAAATGTTTCTTTAGAAGAGAATGGGGAAAGCCACATGATTAAGTTCCTAATTTAGAGCCCTATGCCAGTACCAACTGCCAACATCCTAGTGCTTGTCTTCCCTTGTACCCACAGATGCTTCATGCATGTCCGTGACAATCTGTTTATGCTCCTGCTGCCGTGCTCCAAAGTGCTGGCTGTCCAGTGTCCATCTGTAGCTATTTACACACAGCAGGAAAGTTATTCCTACAAGTATGAACATAGGATCCTATCGGTATTCTGGATCTACTAAAACTGGTGTAGGTATAGTACTTTACTACAGCGGAAGGTCTGGTCCTCTCAGCTGAGCTCTTTAGATGCTTCACAAGTAATACCAGTGATTCTTCTGTAGTGGAAAAGTACAACAGCAACAATATTAGAACTATTCCAAGTGACAAAAATTTCACTGCACATTTCTCTGTTACAGATCATAAAACACGAGTGAAGAAATGCTTTCTCAAGAGATCATTCACTTTTTGATGCTTATTTTTAATATTAAAAATATTTTCACCATGCTTAATAATGTTGAATGATGTCTTATTCCATACAGGAAGACAAGCCACAATTTACAAGTTTTATGCCCAACTTTTCAGACAAGAATGCTTTTCTGAATGTGATCAGAATCCTGAAGCACAAAGCTGTCTGGAAATCTCAGCTAGATAATCCATGATCAGCTAATGTGTTAGGGACTGCACAAGTTTTGTGCCTTGGACATAGAACTGGGAATGCTTTTCCTGCACTACATCATCTGCCTTGATCTTACAGAGTTAAGATGTCCCATGTACTCCTGACCTTCCACTGCCCAGCTCTGGATTTGGTATCTCTAATGCTTAAAAGAAGGTATGCAAAAGCTCTTTAATACAAACTGTTACAGACTAGCTTATAACTAGAAGCGAGCCCCTCCCCGTATGTATTCCAGCAGTAATTTCCAGGAAAAGCAGGCCAATTCTGAAGATTAGACATGAGACAAATAGCTGAAGAGCCATTATTTCACCAGGGAACTGCCTGTGCCCAGAGAACTTGGAAAAAAACATCCTGGCACAGTTTGTGATCCTGTCACTTTGGCCCTGAACAGATTCAAACCTGCAAACACAAGACAGTGTGGAGTAGTCATTCTCCCTCTCCCAGACTAGAAAATAAAAGATTATTTTGGGCTTTTAGGTAGATACTTTCAAAGAGCCTTTCTGGCTGGTAACCTTGAGCAGGCAGTTCATTTCTGCCTTGTGGTCCTGCAGGGTAGATCTGTCATGAAGGAACAGAAGCACCATGACTGCACCAGAACATTTTTATTACCAGTGATAAAATGAAGAGTTATCACAGGAGCTATTTTCTTCACTCAGGATTTCAGGTTTCAGTATGTATAAAGGATACAGGCTACAGAACCCTTACCCCACACCTCACTCAAATGGACTTCTCTGGAGACCAACAGCCAGGTTACTCATATGTTATCCATCAGCCGTGGGTTAACCTGTATCTTCCTTTAGTCTGGAAAGCAGCTTATTATTGTAATGTTAATGGTATGTTCCTAAGCTGGCAGAGGAGATAGTGCATTATGTTCAAAAGGTTTTTAGCAATTTGAGCAATCCTGTTCTTTTCAAGGCTGCTTTAAAATATCTATTAAAAAGATAATCAGAGTTACTTAAAGCTAGCCTGATGTTCAAATGTACAGCTTTACATTCCAAAATAGACTTTATGGCCTTTCACAGTCAGACACATACCACAGGGTTTTTTTTATGGATACACAGCTTCCCCCAGTTTTATTCTGCTTCATCAGCAATTTCTAGTCAAGTTTCCAGAAAGAATCAAGATTATGGATTTCTAGAAACAATGAAGTAAGAACCACTCTTTTAAATGAGATTTTGTAAACTCTAGACATGACAAAATGCAAGTATGTGAAATAGTAAATGTTTTTCCAACTTCCTCTGAGGATTTTCTGCACTGGTTCTTTCTGAAGAATGCTTGACAAAACAGAGGGGAAAAATACTCTCATTCTCTTCTGGCATCTCTCTTCCTGACCTCCACTGTGTTGTTTCCAGCAGGATGCATCCAATCTGTGCCCACGTGGATGCTTGGCAGAGTCTTGCATCTCCTGCATTTGACTTTTGGGCCTGTTACTCCCAGATCAGGGTGGGAACAGACATCAGTATTTCCTACAGATTAAAATGCTATTTCCTGGCCATTGCCTTGGATCTTCTGAGCCTTGAGAGAGCTTTGTCATTTTCTTTTTAGTTGTGCTCTCAGTAGCTGTTTGCACTGTGCCATAAATACACAGCTCTGCCTCAGACCCCTGCTATTTTCAATTCATTTTTGACCCCATTCACAAGCTTTCTCTTTTATCAATTTTAAATGTTTCATTGCCATACGCCAGTATTTTCCTTGCCACTGCCTTCACTCCTGTTCAAAGCCTCTCTTGTAGTGAACTGGTCCCTCTTTTCCCATCTGTTAGTTCCATGGATCTTCCACAGAGGCCAGTAAAGCCTCCCAGCAAGTTGTATTGATGTCATTTGGACATCATGCAGTGTTTTTAAATCTGCATAGTAACTAGAATGAGAAGCAGCCCTGTCATTCATATCTGGAGCTCTGCCAAATTCCCTGAGGTCTGGAAAGGTACAAACTTCAGTGGAAGCTTTCCCTGTGCCTGGGCACTGATAAAGTCCATCTGGTTCTCCAGCCTCAAATGAGAACTGGCTCTGTGCCACCTTTTCCTCACCTTAGGCAGGAGAAGGGATTTGATAGCCATCTATTGCTGTGACTTCTACAGCAAATGTCTCTGTTTGCCCCTATCCCTTTACTGAAACTGGCTAGCAGTGTCAGAAGCCATTAGGATAGATGGGCAGACACACACAAAGACTTAGGCAAAGTCCAAATCCACACTTTGGACCTGGACTCCTGGACATACACTCTGTTTGGACTATAGAAAGAGGTCTCACAGGGATTCACCTCTTTTCTTTCGAATCAGCAGCCTGAGCTGTTTTGTAAAAGATGCTCTTTACTGTTTGCTTCTCCAAATAAATGTCAGCTTCTTTGCCACACCATGGTAATCCACCTCTGGCAAATAAAGTGGCTCCTGTTGATCTCACTGCAGGGCTACTTCTTGTTGCTGTAACAATCAGCGCAGGAGCAGCAGGAGGTGTGTTGAGACAACTTGTTCTCAGCAGACACAGCTCAGATGAGACTGGGAAGAGAGAAGGAGGGGGCGGGCAATAGAGAGAGGGAATAGATTACACAGAGGCAAAAAGAAGAGAAGGAAGAAGATGAACAGCCTTCTTGTTTCTCCTAGATATTGACAGTTTCCCAGAACAGATTGAAGCATGTGAACCATCTCCCCTCTCATAAACACAGCACAGACGCAGGGATGCCAGGCTCTTCTCCCACTGCAGACAGCTGCACTACAGGTAGCTGTTTCTTCAAAATGCATAAGCTGCAGGGCTGTTCCTGCTAATAGCTAAAAAGGAATCTCAGTGATCAGAAAGTCAGTGCTTCAAGTCCCATCTCACTTTGATTTTACACCAAGCTTTCTGAAGTATCTGAAGTTCTACACAAAAATGAATTCCTTGTGGCCAGAGCAGAACAAAGAACTCGAAGACCTTTCAGAGAGGCAGGAGAAAGTCGAGGGGAAGGAAGGCTTGTTGGAAAGAGAAGCAGCTACTTTTCTTGATGGAGTTTTGTATCCTGTAATTTCACCTAGAACAGAACTGTGTGAATTTGCGATAACGGCTTGGAGATCCATTGTAAGTTACTGAACCTTATGAATTGCCAAGTAATTGGAAAAAGAAAATGAAAACAAAGATTTGCACCATAAAGCATTCCAAGTTCATTTACTGGGATGGCTATAGGCCTGATTATTTAAAAGAACACTTTGCAATATGCTGTCATCCTTAGGAGGCGATGCTTAGTGAAGGAAACAAACAAACGATGAAATCTTAAGAGAGGTTTCATAGTAAGAAAGAAGGGCATCATTATGACAGCAGTAAAGATTATGTCTATGAAGAAATATTGAGGTCTAAATGAGTTGTACTGGGTTTTATAAGAGGACATATAAATGAAATGAAATTTGGGGTTGTTACATGAATTGTTACTTAGTCCTCTCTGTCTTAGACAGAGCTCAAGCCCCTGCAGCAGTCACCTGCCTGGGCAAGGAAACCCCTCTGCAGCCACTCTTGTCCTCCTGCCTTTGGTCTGTTGCTATTTGGACCAGGACAACTTGAGTGTAACAGCAAATATAACACTGGGTGCTGGAAAAGACCATTAAGCTCAGATGGTGACAGAACCTCCATGGAGAGGAATGTGGGTCCAGACGAGGGATTCTGTTATGGGTCATGCCTTGGCAGAGTTACTGCCACTGCGCAATCTGCCCCTATGTTTGTGGTACATGGTGTGTTGTACCCAGGGTATTACACATAAGGAGCTGCCAGTATCGACTCTGCTTTAGAAAGATGGATACTGCTGAGGATGCATGGTACAAAATAATTCAGAGAAGACATTTCCTGCCATACCATTGACAGACCTCAGAATGAGTAGAGATCTTGCAAATGCACAGCCACGGGTAGAGCTCGACCCAGCAGCTCCTAGCTAGAGCACTGTGGAGCTGCACAGAGCAGGCTGTACCACCAGGTAAAGACTGGGTTCCCTGGCATGCCTCAGATGCATTTCCAAAAGAGGAAAAGGTTGCCCTTTGCTTTGTCATTTTTCTCTACTTCCAGCAGTGATACTGATGCTCACCCTTCACACAGTGATAAATGAGGAACAAGATGAGGTACAAGATGATAAAAATGTTTATCATGTCTACCCTTCCTTTCTGCTTTCTCCTTCTGTGAATTTGCTACAGATGTGCTAGTTAGTGATGGATGAGTTTAATCCTTGCTCTTTTCCTAAAGTCCGTTGGTTATTTACTGTTCTTGCACTTTGCTGATCTATATCTACAAAGGGAATTTTGTAATTTGTAATGTGTGCTAATGTGATTTTAGAACCGTATAAATCATCTGACCCTGATACTCATTGTTGAATATGTATTTCTGAGGCAGATAAGTGCCCACAGTCCCTTTGAAAATCCCACAAGTTGGTTCTTAACCCTCTTCTCTTTTAAAGCTGGCTAGGAGAATCCTTCCTCCTTCTCTTCCTGACAGAAAATATGTCAATGTTTTTTTGGCATTTGAAGGAACAGAATCCTTCTTATGATTTTGCTGTTGATTCAGCTGCCTGAATTTTAAGTCTTTAGATTATATTTTTTGTGCTACATTGGTCAGAAAAGACAGTCTGGCCTTACTCCCGCAAATGTCTGACTCCACGAGGGTTAGGGTTTGCTTTCAAATTGTTAAAAACTCCCGTAAGTCAATAATACTGAAGCTGCATCCATTTTTCCTACTAAATTTCCTTTTATTATAGGATTATAAATACAATAGTGGGATCAATATTTGAAGAGTAAGAATACTTTCTCCAGCCTTATTTAATCAGCACTATTAATACTTGGACATAATCCTGGTCCACATAGAATCATAGAATCATAGAATAGTTAGGGTTGGAAAGGACCTTAAGATCATCCAGTTCCAAACCCCCTGCCATGGGCAGGGACACCTCACACTAAACCATCTCACCCAAGGCTCTGTCCAACCTGTCCTTGAACGCAACCAGGGATGGAGCATTCACAACCTCCCTGGGCAACCCATTCCAGTGCCTCACCACCCTAACAGGAAAGAATTTCTTCCTTATATCCAATCTAAACTTCCCCCTTTAAGATTTAACCCATTACCCCTTGTCCTATCACTACAGTCCCTAATGAAGAGTCCCTCCCCAGCATCCCTACAGGCCCCCTTCAGATACTGGAAGGCTGCTATGAGGTCTCCACACAGCCCACAGCCTTCTCTTCTCCAGGCTGAGCAGCCCCAACTTTCTCAGCCTATCGTCATCCAAGGGAGACCGTCACTCTCAACCCTCTTGCACAAATATGGCAGGCTGGCCTTTAAATTAATACTGCAGTAGCACACTTATAGATCTCCACTTGTCCCAAGGGATAGGAGGCTTGGTTTTCTTACAACATCAGGTTTGCTACGTAGTTCCTGAAGTGTCAATATGGCATGGATAAAAGGTTTGGGAGGATCAGTTTCTGCCAGATGGAGAAAATCCTGGCTTGGGAATCACTGATGCTTCTGTTGAAGTAAGTTTATTATTCAACAAATAATTCATGTTTAAATTAAGCTTGAGCAGGGATGACCTTAGAAATAACAAGATCTCTTTTTTTTTAGTTAAGTTTGCTTCAAGATAGTCCACTGAAAATCCAGACACTCCTCATTTACAGATATTTCTCTTCACACAGAGGCATAATGGATGCTGGAAGGGTAAAAAAACCTCTTTCCCAGTCACCCGCAGTGAGAGTTTACTCAAGATGCCTGAACAATAAAGAAAATTGAGGGTTTCCATGTTTATGTTTTAGGGATTCTGAGGGAAATTGTAATGAAAAGCTATGACAACAGCAGGCTGGGCTGGCTTTATGTAGCAGCAGACCACCTTTACAATAAAAACTGCTTAGGAAGTTAGGAACTGTCCCAAGCAGTATGGAGTTTGTACAAAAGCACAGATGGAATTAACCATTATTAAGATGTAAATAACAAACCATACAAACAAATGACACTCCTTCAGGACTGACATTTTTAGGCATGAAAAAGTGTCATGGTTTAAACCCAGCCACACAGCTCATTCACTCCCTTCCCCCCTTCCTCCCTCTTTCTTTCCTTCCCCCCGCCCTGGCTCCCAGAGGGATGGGGAGGAGAATCAAAGGAATGTAACTCCCACTGGTTGTGATAAGAACAGTCCAGTAACAAAGGTATGACACAAATCACTGCTGCTGCCACCAATAATAATAATGATAAGAGAAAATAACAAGGGAAGAGAATATGATACCACCCGCCGAAACAAGTCCGACCCAAAACAGAGCCCCGTGCCCTTCTGCTAACTCCCAGTTACATGCTGGGCATGACGTGCTGTGGTATGGAATACCTCTTTGGTCAGTTTGGGTCAGGTGTCCTGTCTCTGCTTCCTCCTGACTTCCCCTCCTCCCTGGCAGAGCATGAGCCTCACAAAGTCCTTGGTCAGAATAAACATGACTTAGCAACAACTAAAACCATTAGTGTGTTATCAGCTCTATTCCCAGGCTGAAAGTCAAAACACAACGCTGCACCATCTACCAAGAAGGAGAAAAAATTGACTGCTACTGCTAAAGCCAGGACAAACAGTAAGCACAGTCTCACCTAACACACAAACAGAATGTACATGTTCCTGATGCTCCAGATGTTTCTGGAGCTCCTGATATCCCAGAGCTCCTTATTTCTCCTGGTGAAGTAATGCTGATCCAGACAAAGACATACAAAATCTGACAGCATCATCACACAGATCATGCCATAGCAGTGTAATTTGGATATATTGACATCAAGCATATAGCAATTTGATTTTGTCTGACTGGAAAGCGTAGATTTGAAATGGAAGATTATGAGAAAAAAACATGGCAAAGCATCATGAAACATCCCCTAGCATTAAAAACTGCTAGAGGGTTGTTACTTCCATTAATCTAGATTGTAACACAAAACACAATGCTTTTCTACCCTGAGGGAGCAGCATAGCTGTATGAGACAGGCACATCCTTTTCAGTAGTACATCAGAAATAGGAAAGCATCAGTTTTCACAAAAGTAACAATAGCATGTACACTCACTAGCCAATGAATATAAGGAGAGAATGACTATGATTCAAGCTTTTCAAGCCACAATGGAAATACTGTTCTTTAAAATCTTTTGAATGTTTATACATAGAGTTTTGCTCGTATAAGCAGGCAGAAGAACCTCTGGAGTCAGTACCTGCATGTATGGAAAGTTTTGCAGGGTTTAGGTCTATTCCTTCCACCTCTTACAGATTCATACAGATAAGTAGGCAGAAACTATTTCTGAACAAATAGCATGAAAAAGTTCCATAACTTGGAATCAAGCACATGTATTTTTGGCGAGGAAAAAGATTAATTGGTAACAAAACCACTTGTGAATTTTTCAGTCCTAATTTTCATCCATGAGACTAAAACCATTTTTTATGCTGAGCTACAGAAGACACAGGAATTATGATAACTCCCATTTGTTAAGATCACACCTGCTTTCAAGATGCAAAGCTGAATAAAATTAAAACTTCTTTTTACCATCCAAATGCTGGTGCATTTCAAAGAGTTGATAACCAAATGCATGCAGATGATGCATACAGAACAAACTGTTCTAGGAATGATCCTCAGCAATGACTAATATTCGATAATAACAGCCATGAAATGAAAGCCATATTAAGTTTTATTAAATAATTTTCCACTGCCTCCATACTGAAGCATTAGCATGTGCAGCAGAGCTCAACTGAATTACCAGTTGAGAAAGTAGTTTTGGGAGCTATTATAAAATATATCAGCAGTATGAAATTTAAAGTCCATGATTGCTCTTAGAGTTCTTTTATAGATGTGGAAGGGGGAAAGTAAGGCAACCCTTATTAGTAGACAGTGCAACTGTACCTTTCAATCTCCTCTTCACCCACCTTTGCAGAATCGCTTGGCTACAAGGCCTTGATATGAACACAAGACAAACTGGGGTCTTTAACAACAAGAGGACCAAGGCTGCTCCACTCTGTGATCAAACCAGAATCCTTCCAAACCTCATGCCTGCACAGAGGCATAAAGGTTCATTGCTTACCCAGCTAGTAGTGCCTCAGGAGGGCCAGACCTTGCAAGTTGAAAGGTGCTTCCCCAGCACTTTTCAGAAGAACAAATTGCAGCCTAAGTGCATGTATTTCACAACCAAATCTACTTCTCGCAGATGTGAAAGAACCACTGACGTTCCCACACTACAGCTCTGACAGTGAAGTGTGCTACCAGCACATGTTGCAACCCTTAGAGCTCAGCTCAGCTCGCAAAGACTCCAGAGACTCCAGTTCTCCTTTGCAACCAAGAATGGGAACTGTTCCTTATGCACGTGCTCTAAGTGAAACACCTTACGGTTTGGCCTCCCCAAACGACATCATCCATAGACAAATATTTGGTCATCACGCCCCTACTAGGTATGTTCCTGTGTTCTTCTTTTGACTCATTTGGGTTTTCAAAACTCGAAAGCCCGGGGTTTCTAGCTATGAAGACATAAATGTGACATATTTTATGACATGCTGCTTTGATGGCAATTTTACTTAAGGGCTTTTCCTCCTTTCTCTTTCTTCTACTTGGATGCTAGGCATGGTCAGAAGAGTGAAATGCATGAAGATTGGCAGCAATGGTCAATCCAGACAACGTACATTTAAAGATACATGGTAGAGATGTAAATGAGAGGAAAACAGAAAACATATGTAAGCATTTACAGAAAAGAGTTTCACTTAAAATTTAAACTAAAAGTATCTTCAAACAAAAAGCCATCAGTTGCATGAGGCATTTGGGCTAGTATTCATTTTGTTCTCACAGCATTCTTCCCCTTTCTGTTGAATTATAAAGGATTATTAATTATTGCTGTCGACGTTTTCCTGGGATATTGCTGTGCTAAATAAAGACAACACACAAAATGCAAACAATAAAACATGCTTTATACTCCCTCCTACCTATATTTCTTTAGCTCTTTTACAGCTCCCTTAGGTGCTCCTTTCACAATGCCAGTGCTCACTGCTGTATGATGAGAATATTGTCCATGCCTGACCAGCACACAGACTGAGTTATGAGAACTGAATTAAATGGAACTGCCAAGAGTCGTCCCAAATTAAAAAAAGAAAGGAACGTGGCGCAAAAAATGAGGCACACTTAGTTTTGTTCCTTCTTGTTGAGGCCAGTACCAGTACCTCCTGATGTGCTGTAACTGCCATGGTTTTAGTCATTTCAGAGTTAACTATACATCTACTCCTGTTTTGAGGTGTTTTTTTTAATCCTTTATTTTTATGAGAAACTCACAGTTCAGTCTAGCGAGATATTCAAAGGAAGACACCTTGTTCAAGAGCTATAATTATCAGCCTAGAGAGGAGATATCTGAGACAGGAAACCTAAATCCAGATGCCAAGTCTGAAAAGTGGTCAGCCGCATTCACACTGAAAATACAATCTCACCTTCATGCAACTAAACACTGGGTAGACCACTTTGGGTATTGTGGAATTATTAGCAAACACAGTGTTTAGCCACAGATTCTTATGCTTCATGTAGCCTGGAATGCTGTGGTGCTCCATCGCTGGCTGGAACTTGTGGTCTATTATTCAGAAGGTCAGACAAGGCAGGACCCAGCATGAAAAAAAACAATTTACCAGCCAAAAAGAAAAATTACAAATGCAGGTAGTTCAGAGACACTACAAAATGTACGCAACTTCAAATGCAGGCATATTTTGCTAAAATGTGAAATGCCAAATACTTCGTTTTAGCTACTGAGCCTAATCATTAATACCTTCTCTAAGATGACTTTGTAATATAGCAAATAAAGGAAAGATGAGACATGAACTCCAGACAGCTGTAGGAAATTCATGCCTTTCCTACTTTCTACCTCCATGGGTTTGAACTCAGGTTTCATTTTGATTAAACTCCACATTTAAACTCCATTAAAAGCACTGGTCTATTCACATTTTCTTGCTGAAAGAATGAGAACAGAAAAAGTGTGTGTATATATATATATATATATATATATATATATAAATATGTAAGAACAAAATCGTAATTCATCTGAGGCCTACGATTGTGGAAGAGCAGATAAGAGATAGAAACTTACAGGTTTGCACTGAACATATCAGCCTAGTTCTTGTGCCTGGAGATGCAGCACATAGACAGGATGGATCATTCTGCAGCCACCTTCTTCTCTCTTTTATGCCTGTCTTGTCTGAGCTGTCTCATAAGCCAAAACTCTGCTTTACATAGCTTCATATAGTTATAGGGCAAACTGTCCAGTGCTATCCATAGTACTGACACAGTAACTGGTACACAGCAATAATGAAGTGAAAGTATTAATGAGCTTTGCTACCAATAACGAGAGCAAAAGCTGAATTCTCAATAGCAGACCTGGCAATGTCTTCAAAGTTGAATATTTGCCGCCTCTACTCTGTTCCCAAATACCATCACTATTTGATCTGAACTCTTCATAAAGTGTGCAGTCATGCTGGACTGACTACATTTTCTTAGCTCCATGTCCCAAAATACAAGTACTAAATTCAAGCTGTGAATATAATGAACCCCTAGAATGTCCCTAGAATGAAAATAATCCACCACAAGGTAGCATGCTGCTGTTGGAGTCCAGCAACTTAAATGCATTTATGCCAATGCCAGCAGTATGCGCAACAAACAGTTCAAGATTTCGGGTGAAATATCCCTTGGGCATAGATCTGTCTAGCACACCATGTTGAGATACCACTGTCTTAAGCTGTAGGACCACTGAATTGACTGGTCAGTACACCTTCTTAACAAAGAATAATACCGCAAGTAATCGTTTCCTACAAGGACTTACTTACTAATTACCATCTTACAACACACGATTTTTGCTTGAAACATCTTTTTCACTTAAAATAGAAAAAAAAAAAAAATAGTGCCCTGAAGCTCAAGAGTTTGAGCTTTGGATTGATTTATCATTAATAGCCGTGGGGACATATTGCAAGGTCACATGATACCTATCAGCTTCCTGACTGTTGTACATTTACAACGGATGGGCTGGACTCTCTTGAGATTCATATGTTGCTATCCTGATATAGCTATGACAATTGTTCTTAATCCTCTAGGATATGTCTGCCCCTTGTTTCCTAATGTCTTCTGAGAAAACATCATCATCTGCATATCTGCTTTCTGGAATGATCTGACAACACAGAGCATCAGTTCATATCCTGCTGTTTGCAGAGACTTTTTCTCTGAGGTCAACATTCTCTCTGGTAATTTGTTTCCATCAATGCTCTATTGTTTACTGTCTAGGAAAAGTGTCTGTGACAAACCCATGCTGCTCCATTAAAATCCAGGGAGCATTAGTCAGAAAAGGGCACAACCATCAAGCAAAATTATTGGAAATATGGTAAGCTCTCCCAAATGCCTAATAATATTTCTTATTGTGACTTCTGCATTACAAGCATTGCAGCAGTTTCTCATGGAACAAGTTCACACGCTTTAAGGCATGCCTTATTCTAGTTCACTGCAGATACCTCCTAAACTCCTAAGGGAGAAAGAAATTAGATTACAAGAACATTTTTGGAAGATATTCTGAGTGCCTGAAAGGGCCTTTTCCTTCTTTCATTTACTATTCTGACACCAGATTCTTGGCATAATGCTCTCTGTGAATACAGATAAATTGCAGATTGAACAGAAGCAAGCAAGAGCGCAGACAGGGACCAGCTTCCAACTTCTGTTCCCAGGACAGATCTTCAGCAGTGACTCTGGAGGTGACTGCTCTTTCTTCTTGAAGACCCCAGTGACCTTCAGAATTTGCTGGAACTTGATAAAATATTGACTATAAGCATATATGTGAGCTCTTGAACCCACCTGCAGAAGCAGATGACGGTTGCTCACAGAATTGGTCCCTTATAGACATGCACAAATATCACCTAAAGCATATACTATCCTAAAGTAAGGGAAGAGCAGTAACCATTTTTGTTATTTGCTTTGGGCTTTTTCATTGTCATGTTTTCTTTGAGATGTACAAAACACAAACTTCAAATAATTATCTTTATGTGGGCTAGTAGAGCAGTAGCCTTGCTGGAACTCAGAAAACATCTGGAATCACACCTCTGTAAAAGACTCTTTGATCATACACAAGCAAACAAATAACTATCCCATTTCCTTTCTGAAGCTGATGAGAAAAACCCATGCTTATATCCTCAGGGACCTTCTTAACTAAAAATAGAAGAGCTGTAACAGCAACATCACTGCATGGTGAGTGTAATTTACTTAGGCACTGTACGTATAGGGATTTTCTCTGATTCAAAGAAATGCTCATGACATAACTTACAGATATTTTTAAATACTGGTGCAATGCTCTTGAAAAATTATAAAGTATTGCTGCTTACAGCATGGCATTTACCCCAGCCACAGGGGAAATCTTTTTAACTGTCTGAAGGTGCTTAGGGGAAATAAAAAATCAAGAGCAACCCAGCTGATACACTCAAAGACCATGCAAACTAGAGCCAAGTAAATCCAGTACAGTTATATAATGCACTCACTGCTGTGCTTACAGTGCACCTACCCTAAATATCTCCCACTAAGATCAGTATCATACAGGCTCTCTACTGTGACCAGTGCATTTCCTGGCCATGCTGAAGTCTGCTGAATCTAGTGGAGTTATATCAGCCCATCAGTGTACCTCACCTATCTGGGGTCTATTTGAGCTGCACTCAGAGCCATGACCACAGCATAGGCATTACTTTCAACCAGTCCAGCAAACATCCATGGCTGACTTAACTTGTTAAAAGACAAAAACATACACAAGTGACTCAGAGATACTCTGCCTTCTTCTCTGGAGTCCCTATTCTCCTACCTTATCCCCTCGGAGGATATGTTCTCTCGTCCAACATCAAAAGCAGAAGCACAGCAGTTTGATGTACTACTGATTTCATTGAAGGTATACAGCATGAGATTTTCCCTTTGTCTGTTCTAACTTAAAACTTGAAGGCTGGATTGCCTCAGCAACTTGGGCAGGTCAGAGACAACTACCTCAGTACTAGTGCAATTACACCTTTGTGAAACAAGAGCTCAAGAACCGAGAATGAAATCTCTGTTTCAGGGAAAAGCCCTTCAGCAGCATTTCCATGCAGGGACATTTGGCACAGAAAATTACCCAGTGGTCCCAGTGGCCACGGAGAATGGCAACTGCATTTTTGCCTTACTGCATAGGAGGGTTCAATATCATAGGTCTGAATTTTCAAAATAAGCAAAACTCTGAATTCTTAAATTCACATGAAGCAACCAAGGTGAGAGCTCTCTGTGAAAAGGTACTCAGGCACAGCTTGAGTTCATAAGAAACATAAAATAAAGTGAAGATGTTTGACCAGTTGGGGAATAAAAGCCCAAAGAATATATCGTCTTTTCAGGGTGCGTAAAAAATATTTTTCTCAGGTTCCAGATCTAAATACAATAGATAGGACTGTTCAGTTCAGTCTTTAACAACACTTCTGGGTATGGTGAAATCATAGTGCCTATATTTTGGGGAAAAAAGCTTTTGCCATAGTCCAGATCTTACAAAATCATATTTCTTAAAATTCTAGTTGAATTTCAGACTTTTGAAAATTTGAGTAAAATTACATAAGTGCACTTTAGGCTATTATAAACTCAAAAGCTCAGTTACAAACAGAAATGCTGCATCAAAATTGACCTGATGTCTTCTATTCTAAAGCTGATTTTAATGTAATAAACCATAACAGCATTAATGCATTTTACAGTGTTGAGAATCGTAGTGATAAATTGTATGGAGAAGGGTTAATCTGGCATGGTAGAAAATTCCCAGACTTCTACAAAGAAAAAACAATAAATATCATCACATGTTTTATAGAAATACACAAGAACTCCAAATATGAAAGAAGGAAACTCCATTAACTGCTTCCTCTTTTTAAGGCACAAAAATTATAAAAGACAGTACTTACACCATTCCCAAAATGTGGATTCACATTTCTCCAAAGAAAGTTGACAGGAGGATGGAAAGGACACAAGGATATGCAGAATGAAAGTATTACATTATTTATTAAGATATTATTATTATTATTAAAATATTAATGATATTTATTATAAATAATAGTACATTATTTATTCTGCAATGGCAGCAAATAAAGCCTGCATTTCTAAGCATAAATCTGACTGTTTCTGCAACACTGTAATTAAGGCAGCCTTGAGCTCACACAAAAGCTTTAAAACAAAAGGTTTCCCTCTTTCAAAAGGTATTTAAATTTAAATCTGTTTTTAAAATTAGCATATATTTCAGTCCCACTAAAATGCATGTCTTTTAAATATACACTTAAATACGCACATCAGTAGTTTCCTGATTAGACTGGGTTTAAATACTTATTTTTCTGAAGAAGGATAGGAACACCAAAGGAAAGGTGCTTGTACAGATCGTTTTGTGCATATCCAGTTCCAGCCCAAACCTTTAAATAATCCTGCTGATGCTTCTTCAGGAGCATGTTTTATTTATATCAGTCACTTCATTAACCTGAAGATAGCCTCTACATTCTGCAAAGTGAAAGACCTACCTGTAAGCTGAAGACTAATATTTATATTCCCTTCAGTGACTCACAGGAAAAAGTAATCGTTCTCTCTTACAATGGCTTCATTTCTTTGACTCATAACTTCAAGATGGGGATCTGCATCAACCATCCATTGCAAGTACTCCTCAGGTTCAAGGATGGTTCTGTAGAAGTCTCTTAATTAACTATAAAAAGTAATCATTCTCTCTTACAATAGCTTCATTTCTTTGACTCATAACTTCAAGATGGGGCTCTGCATCAACCATTCATTGCAGGTACTCTTCAGGTTCAAGGATGGCTCTGTAGAAGTCTCTGAATTAACTGTTTTG
This sequence comes from Pezoporus wallicus, assembly GCF_028554395.1. Lineage (NCBI taxonomy): Eukaryota > Metazoa > Chordata > Aves > Psittaciformes > Psittacidae > Pezoporus > Pezoporus wallicus. The sequence continues at coordinate 219,425 of NW_026637305.1, forward strand.
AAAGATATTTCTTACAGTTAAGAAAAGCTGATGAAAAACACAATTACAGTGAAAGGCTCAGAATATGGACTTGACACAGAGCAGCAGAACAAAAGGCAGAATTTGTCTGTAGGACCACCAGTTTTGTTCAGCAGAACTGGAAGTTGTTGTGACTATTTGAGATTGTTGCAATATTTGTTTAATATTAGGATTACAACCCTGGCATCCATAATGTGACAAAACTCCTGCAGAGACCCTCATTACTCCACTAGCTTGTTGGTTACAAACACCCTGGACACAACATGTGAAGTACTGTAAAGCAGAAGAAAGTATTATTGTAAGAATCAGCCTTTAAAGAAACGTGCATAGAATTCCCATTCACAATACACACATGCAAAGTCCATTTATAAGCTGTACTGAAGAAAAAAATTGCATTTGGAAAAAATGTCAAATTGCAGATTCTGGGTCCTGTTACTGAAAGTTCTTTAAAAATTGAAAAACATTGATAAATTTTGCAATTTATTTCAGTCAAGGACTAAAATTATTAGATCTCTACTGCCTGGGGAAACTTGAAAATTCATCAATATTTCTGGGTTAAAACACTGATATTTTTCCCCCAGGTTCAAAGAAACTGGACAGCGATACTTGCTCTACGTTCATGTCAGACCATGAGGATAAGGCAAAGGCAGCCGTTATGTCTGTACGCAAAGCATACAAAGAATTAAAGAAGAAAATCTTCCATTTCACTAAGATTTTATGAGAATATGAAGAACATCAAAATCTTTATCTCGGACACCTTATGCAACATCATTCTCCCAACAGCATTCTTCTCTTTGACTGGTTTTACAATATTCTTATTCAAGAAACTGTTATTTTCAAAGTGCTAAATTTCCAGGGTTGTATCCTTGTCTCATTGATTTTTAAAAAACAATAATTCTGGGATTAGATTATCAGGATCTCAATGTTTTTTGGTACTTCAGGATGGTGAATAAATTAAAAAACATACCTTTTAAAACATGTCTTTTAAAAACATATCAGCATTTAGCAAAAAAATATAACTGAAATACAATCAACTTTTATTTTAGTTTTTTAAAAGTGGGAATATTCCAAATCATGAACTTTCAAGGAGTTCCATATGGCAAAAAGTCAGGTTTACATTTCCTAGCTTATTCTCCATATCGTGCGAACATCACCCCACTGTGTCCGAAGACCAGCTCAGCAGTGAGCATCATCGTGCTTACCTGCATTTATCAACTATTCAGCTGCTGACAGAATGGATGGCTCTGCAAACTCTTTGTGAAAAACAGTATAAATTTATGGACATATAAGAAAACCTTAGATTTCTCTATTAAAAAATTATCTTGTTCCTTCTTTTACATTGATTTTTCAGTTTTGCCTAGGAAACCTAGAGCATGTAGGAGAACGTTGTTTATTTCTCTGGAAGGTGTAAATATAATTGAAATATGTTTTCCCACAAAACTTTCTGCTTGAAGGACAAAATCCTGACGTTTCTTCATTTCCTGGATTCTCTATTACATACTCCAATGTCACTGATTAACATCAGCCACATCCTGGCATAAGTAATTATAAGAGGGGCATCAGGTCTGAGTGATAGTGGTTGCTCTAAAAAAGATTTTGCTATTAGCTGTTGAATTCAGGAGATGTGTTTTATTTCTTCTCTCTTGGAATCCTGCCTTTTTGGCCCTTTTGCTTTCATAAAGCATGAAGAAGTATTCCCGAACTGTCCTTCCAATTTCTGAAGCAGCTGATTGATTCTTTTTTGAAGAATTGTTTAAGTTCAAAGGTAAATTACTATGGAAATGGTACCTTTAGGTGCCATTCTTCTGCTGCCAGCCATAGAAGAGTCTCTAAAGAATTTATTAAAGAATCGTAAATGCTATCTTGTTCAGGACGGAATGCAGAAGTTCTGCAAGGAGATGGTAGACATTTATTCCTTCTTTAAAAAACAAACATGCTTTTTATTTACCACAAGCAATAAAAAGCCCACACTGGACTCAGATATAGCAGGTTAGCCCAAAGATTAAGCTTTCCACTATTCCAGTTCTTGCAGCTACAAAAATTTAATGTGGAAAGTGGACATGTGGGATCCCACCTGTTCTCAGTGACCTTCATGATGGTGGTGTTGTTCCCAGCACCCATTCTACCATCTATTCCTGCTAAATGAGCATTAGGCAATGCATCCAGCCTGAGGGATGGAGCCAGCTGAGAGCCCAGCCCAGTGTGACTGAGAAATCACTGGAAATGAGTACAGCCCCTCACTGCAAAAGCTCTGTGAGCTCTGAGGACCATTCCTTATGCCAACCACAGCCTTGGCTTTTACTGAAACTTGTAGGACCAGCTTCATTTCTCTACAGCATTCCCACAGGCTCACCAGAGCCCTCTGACATGCACTCTACAGAGATTACAAATGACGGACTTCAGCAGGCAGGTTTATGGCAGAGCTGAGCAGCCTGACGAGGGGTACTTCTTATTCAGTCAGCTGGCCTGACCAAGCCAAAGTGCCCTTCTCTGTCCCCTGGTTTTCTCCTTACAGCACTGAGTTTCGTGGAAAAAAAGGTTTGTTTGGCTTTGGTTTTTGTCAAAATAATCTTTATGAGCTGTTGAATGTAGCAGTCTTTGTTGCTGTGCTGATACCCTTGGACCTAGGGTAGATCGGCCACAGGGACCTTGGCAGCCTGGGCTGTAAAGGGAAGGGTGGAAAGCTGCTAGGCCTGCGTCCACTCCTGCAGCGCTGCAGGCAGCTGACGTTTCTATCCTTGGAAAGGTCAAATGCCTCATAACGGGAACATTATAAACTCAGCACCGTGCTCTGAGGAACTCAGCCCCAGCCCCATAACTCACACCGCAAACACTGCAGTATGAATACAGACCTGCTGTCCTAAGGGAGACACTGCCAGCGCAAAAAAGTCAAGTGGTTTTACTCATTCTTTTCCTGTCATTGCGAGGATGAACCCCCCCCCCCCCCCCCAAAAAAAAAATCAACTTATTCCTTTGATGAAGGCAATAACCAGAAGAGAAAAATAGCAGGAAAAAAAATCCGACCTTCTCACATTTGTGACACACTGACAAGAATACAAAATGGCAAGAAGTCCTATTTTTAAAAGCCATCATCCTGCTGCTGTCAGACTGCACTTATGTCAGCCGGAACCAACAGCAGAAACCTGCTTCCACAATATTTACTTGCAGGAAAAACCTGGGCTACCACCTAAAATCACCACAGCTGCCTGTGCCTCCCTTTCAAGGTCTCTCTTAGGGAGAATGAAGTTTGTGGTTTAAAGAAATCCAATTTTCATTTTATATCTATGTGCTTAAAATTAGCCACAACTGATTCTGCTGAGGACTCCAGATCTGTAAAGAATAGAAACAGAGAAAAGCAGAACCAAAATTGTTGTCATAACATATTTAGCTATCCTCAGTAGATCAGATTAATATTAATAGTACCCAATTACCTAGATGCAAAAAAAAAAAAAAAAAGCACCCTTCTTTGAAAAGTTTGGTCAAGCTACCCCTAAATTCCCACAGACTTGGGGGACACACAGGTTGGAATCCCATAGCAAGCTGACAAGAAGGTTGTATTAGCTGAAGGAAATTCCTAACCAGTTGATTATTCATGTTATTGAAAAAGTATTGACTAAATGGATATGGTGTATACATACCCTTCTGTTTGCAAATATCTCCTAAGGCCAAAAATAGGTTACGACTTAAAAAATAAAATGCACCAGATTAGAAGTCATGTAATACATCCTGACCAAGACCAAGTTAGTAAGTCATAATACATCACACTTCACTACTTTCTTTATTCTACTATGTTTATGCACCAGTTATGCAATGTGACTGTCCATGTTTTATATACAATCTTCTGACAGTGTGTATGGGAAATACTGCAAAAATTATGACTGGCATTAGCTAAAGGTTGTGCTGGAACAATAAGGTTTCTTTACATAAACACCAAAAACTTCTCTTGGTTCTTCTCTTTTTTGGCTGAATTAAACCAGCAAAAGAGGGGTGACAGAGTGAATCTCAGTCTCAGTATAGGAATCAGATATTAGCATCTATGTTCTCTATGGTAGGAGCACTTGTGGGTGAAAGCACTGGACTCATACCAGGAATGATAAGTCTTTAATCAGTCCAACAGGGAAAGAATGAGAAGAACCCACAGAAAGTCTCTTAAATCACTGCATTCACTGCAATGACACCATTCAGCTGGGATGCTGAGTATGTCCCAAAGAAATAAATGAGGAACAGACCAGGAACAAGAGAGCAGATCAATAAGGATATAAAAGCACAATTGCCTCAATCATACCATTTTAGCAGTTGAACACAACTGGCAATGAAAGGGTATAAAAGGCCCTAACAAAAAACAACTGCAAATCCCAGCATCGTGATTCCCAGTCTGCCTGGAAAGATTGATCTGGGGAGGGAAAAAGTGGGACACAGTGGCTAGCTGGATTTCCTGTACCTTGGCTCATCTCCATGGATGGAAAGCCACCATGAACATAGAGTGAGAAACTGCAAAAAGAAAGAAGAATGTCAGCATTTAAGAACTCACAGGAGAACTTTGCATAAAGACTTGTCACATTTCTAGCTGCTCCTTCCTTTTGCATTAAGAAGCATTCGACAACCAAACAGCATCCTGTTGAGATGCTTCAAACTAGAAAATGACTGAGGAGACCTCCTTACTCTGCATTTTGGGATTTCTCTTAGATCTTTATCAGCTTTGTAGTCAAGCACAAATGTAACTAAGCTGGAGACCTGATGGTCATTGGTGTGGTAACATGCCACCGAAAGAAATTCATGGTTCTCATTGCTACCTCTTCAGTAGCTGAATCCACAACTTGTATTTCAAGGCCTCAGATACTCAGATCTAATAATTGCACTAGTGTCTCACAAACAATTGACCCTTTTCTGTACTTTTGTCTAGCAAGCTATATTCTTTTCACAAAGTAAAAAAATTTTCTTTCCTTGACACAAGGGAGTTATACAATTAATTAAAAGTAATTAGATTAACCCTAAAATGGTGACTTCTTTTTCTGGTTACTCCAGACTGGGGTACAATGGCTTTACTAGCTGTTGCAAGTAAGATCTTGTCTAAATGGAGTGGAGAGGAGGATATGTAAACATCTGCCAGAAAAAAATGCCAATCAATTCCCCATAAAACTCCCTTTTATCAATATTTTAATCTGTGTCTAGCCTGCAGCCCTTTATTCCGTAAAATCTTCATTAACTTTTAGTACCAAAATTATTGTTCGAAGTCTAAAGTAAAACAGAACTGGGCATATAAAATGATTCTACCTTTTTATAAGTTCTATGCTGCAGCAAGCATAAAAGGAATGTGTTGTCTGTTTCTCCTCGTCCCTGGGGGACCTACTGTTCCAAAGAACCCCACCATCTGTTGAAAATATGTTATTTCTTACCCTTTTATTTCCCTGTAACTCTAAAAACAAAAGCAAAACACAGCCAGAGTTCAAACAGCCCAACCTCCCATGCAGCGCTTCTAATTCCTATTGCATTCTCATTAGCAGAACCTGAGAATAATTTCACTATAGCAGAATTGTTAAAATCATGATAGCTCAGCAGAGATCTGAGCAGCAGAGAACTGGCGCCTGTCTCATATGGCACAGTTCTACATGCCATCCATGTAGGGCTTCTTAATAAACCATCTCTTAAAATCTAAGAACAAGCAAGTACACTGCTCTTGCCTTCTCAGAGGGAGTGTGCCCCGTCCTGCTTGTTGCCATTCTCCAGTAATGGAAAATACCATCTATCAGAAAGAAGAGCTCCAAATAGCTAAGTAGGTAGGTAACAGGGAGCTTGCAAATCCAACTTAACAGCATTGAGAGCCATGCAGCACTCCACCATCTACTTGCAACAAATCCTGCAAGCGTACTTGTAAATAGTTTATTTTAGTAGGAGTGATACAATAGTCAAATTGGATTTGCAAAATGATTATTAAATAGGGTAGCGATAAAAGAAGAATGGACTTTACTTGTACCAGACCCTGATGTAATTGAGCTCATTTTATCAGGATAATCATTACCTGGGTGTACCCAGCCCTGTAAAGACAGTTCTTTTCATGCATTAGTGAGTGATGGTTTACCTTATTATCAGTGATGGAAATAATATCTGAAAGCACATCTTGGCACCCATCTGTGCGAGCTGCCTTTCCTAGGCAGTTCCTGCTCTCGGTTCTGTACCTGATTGCCTGAGCAGCCTGCTGACAAGCTGAGCTCACTCTCCACATTTCAATTAACAATTCTGTGTATCATTAACCAGAGATATCTTCATTTATTCTTGATCTTTGGCTTCTTAATACAGAAAAATGCAATATTAAAGTGCCAGCCAGAGAGCTGATTTTGCTAATCGATTATTCAGTATAGTTTTCTATTCCAAATTAGAAGTCCTTAAAAGCTCTCCTACTCCACTGGATATTGAATGCTGTGGATGTTTCTTACCTCAGCTACTTTTCCCTGTCCTATTCTGTAAGGGACCACCCCTGTTGGAAAAAATCATCAGGTCTTTGGATAAAGAATGCCTTTTGTTTGATTAGCCACATGTCTTAGTGCTATCAGCTGCATTAGAGGAGAGAAGCACGAGACAGGCTATCAGGGAATCAAAGTCAGCCACAGCCAGACAAACCTCTGCAGCAGCACCATGAGGTTTGAATAAACCATTGCACACGTCCCAGGAGTTTGCCAGCAATAATAAAAATAATTCTTGTAGCTTTCAAAGAAAATTGGTAGATTGACAGTAAAGACAAAAAAAAAAAATAATCCTATAGCATTGCTTTTTCTGTTATTTGCAGAGGTTCAGATGGGTAAGGCACAAATTTTTGGCAATCTAGATGTGAGAACCTGCTATTAAGAAGTATTTAAGTAACTGCAAGTATTAAAATGGAAGACATTAAAATTGGCAATATCCAGGTGCAACTGCACAGAAGAGCATCCATTGGAGTGCAAACTCTCAGCTGCCTGAAACCTGAGAGAATCCTGCCCAGCTTTTCACTGATAACTCAGTAAGTGCTTCTCAAGTAATCATGAAGTCTAAGCCAAAGCTGATCTGTTAAATGGTTGTTGAATGTTTGAAAGAGATCTACCCACCTCACCAGGAAGATATTTTGAAGTCCTAGAGAGCAGCACAGGCATGGCAAGCAGCTGTTGAACAGGTAAAAGCAAAACCCCACCAGAGCCATTGCAACAACTAAACACTCAGCACCTCCTTCACCAGCTGTCTGCCTCAACATGTGTTCATATATCTGCTCCAGTGAGTCCAGAGGAGTCCACAGAGATGCTCCAGCGGTTGGAACACCTCTTCTATGGAGACAGGCTAAGAGAGCTGGGCTTGTTCAGCCTGGAAAAGAGAATTCTCCAGAGACAGCTTAGAGCAGCTGCTGGTCCTAAAGAGGCTACAAGAAACCTGGAGAGGGGCTTTGGACAAGGGCTTGCAGTGACAGAAAAAGGGGAATGGCTTTAACCTGGCAGAGGGGAGACTGAGATTACATTAGACACTAGGAAGTTCTTCCCTGTGAGGATGGTGAGGCACTGGCACATGATGCCCAGAGAAGCTGTGGCTGCCACATCCCTGACAATGTTTGAGGCCAGGATGGATGGGGCTCAGAGCAACCTGGTCTAGTGGAAGGTGTCCCTGCCTGTTGGAACTGGATGCTCTTTCAGTTCTCTTCCAACCCAAACTATTCTATAATTCTGTGAGTCAGCTCATGAAGTGTTCACTTGGCATGAGGCTAAACCTCAAGTTTTGCTGGGGCAGAGATAAAGTGGAGATTGTCGGCCAAGTGGGATAAGGCTTTTGCTTTTAAATCAGCAGTATTGTTCAAATTACTAATAAATGCAAGTTATTTTTGTCCAATGGCATCCATCGGTCAGCTCTATCACATCAAATTTGTCATATCTGATAGAAGTCTTGGAAGAGGAAGCAGGACTAATGAAGTCCTATAAAGCTAACCAGGACTTCATAGAAACACTCCAAGCTTGAAGTCTAAGCCAAACTGCCAACTTGATATGCTCCAGTCTGAAATTAAAACCCCTGTACTAACTCAGGCAAAAAAAAAAAAACCATCTGGGAATAAACATCACCGTGGCTAACAAACATGGAGTGAACTGTAAACAATCGAATTTCTCATGTCTCAAGTAAAAGCTGACTAATTGCTGTAACTCTGATCAGTTGCTCCCCCTGCTCTTGAGAGCATTAGCATGAGTGCAGAAGATGAGATGGATAACCTTGATATTTCAGTAACTATTGAAGTTGTCTGTTTAGCAGCCTGGGTGAGGTTATGAGCCCAGAAGAGGCTTGTTTCAGCTAATTATCACGACCTCTTCCCCCTCCTACTACTGATATGGAGAAAGGTTACTCCGAACAAGAAAGCAGTCCAGTCTTGGGCATTTCTCAGCAACTGCTATTCTTCATGCCTCTTGAGGAGCTAGGTATAGCTGGGTACAGTAACTTCTGCAGCAATTGCTTTTGAGAGATTAGGACTTTCAGCCTTCTTTTTTTTCATGAACTGAAAAATCTATAACTCTAAGTACCTACCCAGCCCTGCTGCATGTTCAGCTAGTTGACGGGAGCACATCAAACCTAATGTTTGGGAAATTCATATATATAATTAAGTTTCCAAGTAAAAGATATTCATTATCTGAAGCCCAGCCTCCAGGCCTTTTTCTGGGATGCTCAGCTCCAGCCACTTCACATGCTACAGGAGGAAGCAATAGGTCTCACTACCCAAGTAGATTAACTCTCCAGAGCTTTTCTAATTACAGATGCCAGCTCCATGCCAAGGAAATGTGCTTGCTGCAGCTTAATTTAGCTCTGCAGTCCTGACAAACCAGTCACTTTTCTTCTTATGATCTTGTGCAGTTGGAAGACACACTTTTTCTGAATAATCTGTGCTCAGAGATTTCTATCACTGTTCATGAAGAAGGCTATTTACATGATCAAAGACAGATCTATAAACTGGTCACTTAAAAATAACAGATAATTTGCTCCTGTAAATCACAGAAACAGAGAATGACTGAGCTTAGCAGGAAGGCCCCACTACAACACTGCTCACGGTGGGGCCAACTTCATCAGCTCAAGTTGCGCAGGTCTGTGGCCAGTTAAGCTTCAAGTATCTCCAAAGCAGAGGATGCACTATCTCTCTTGGCCCCTGTGGCAATGCCTGACCACCCTCACAGTGAGAACTTTCTTCCCATCTAAATAGAATTTTCCTTACTGAAATTATTCACAGCTCCTTGCCTTTGCTATGCAATTCTGAAGAGAGTCCAGCTCCAGTCCCTGTAATTTCTTATTAGATTGCACCACATTTATAATTATTTGAATTGCTATTTGATGCTTTCTGCATTTTAACCTTTCAAAAACCAGGCCTTATTTTGCTGTGAAAGTCACGGAGTAGAATGGGAAGAGGTGCCTTTTCTACATGAATGGCTCCTGTGGATGAATGTCTCTTCTGCAGAGCTATGTGGTGAATTAAGATCCTCAGCCAAAACCAGCCCTAACAAAAACTCATGTTAGTCAAAGGCATGAACATTTTGTTGCTTACCTTTCCTTTCCACTTTACTTATGGGGTGTTTTATAGTGCAGTTGTTCCTGGGAAGCTCATCTTACACCAGCACAAAGCACAAGCTCAAGTCTTGGCAGCAATACAGTGCACCGGCCAGTGATGAGGACCAACATATTTTCCTTACTCTTTGAGCTTTTTGCCTTGTACTGGGCCAGAATTCACAGAAGTTTCTATTCTTGCAGTTGGTCTCAACACACAAATTTTGTGCCTGAGGACCTTCCTCATCAGTTACCATGTGAAAGCAAGAAGCAAAGCTGTTGTTCTTCCTCACTTAAAAAAGAGAATACATTTTTTCCTCCATATATTCTATCTCTCAGTGTCACACAGCCTCGTATCCTGTGCTATCCATCCACTCGGGACCAGTGGGATCCTGCATGCTCAGTCCCCAGTCTGCAGAGGGTTTTCTTTCCTCCCCACCATTAGTTTGCAGCAGATGCTGACATGAACCATAATCTCCACCAAAACGTAAAATTTTATGTAGCACAGCTCAGGTAAATCCTTCCCAGGTGTTATTTATACCTGAGACTTATGCTCAGCTGCAGTCCATAGGATTTGTCAGTCTCAGTCCTCTTCCTGGTGGCAAGAGATACAGTGGCTCAGCACCAGGGGAAGGAAAGAGAGGAGGACATGGGGACTAGATGTGAGCTGGCTACCCCTACCTTCCTCCTAGATAGTCTGTCCAGACTGACAGCCAAAACTGGAGCCAAAAGAGCCAAAGAGGAGCATTTTCCTCCTGCCATAAATAATAGCATGTGAACAACACACCAGGGCACTTCTTCCCTGCACAAAATCTGCTCTGTATAAAGGAGGGCAGGAAAAATCAAAGAAAAAAGATGGTTTTTTTGTTGGGGAGGGTTCAGTGGGAGTGAGGGAAAGAAGAAAACATTTTTCTGTGTGCTGTTTTATCTTCTGAAGAAGGGCAGGATCTGTCTGCAATGTGAAAACAAGACTATTGTGAAACATGGCAAAAATGGGCTTCCAGCTTCTTTATCTAGATTGCTTTTCAGCATAGAGTGTGGCCTGGGTTGGTCTTGTCCATCCATGCACATGAATGTCTCTTTAGAAAAGAACAGAATACCCCTGTCAGCAGCTGCAGTACCAGCACCAGCTCAGAGCTCCCTAGTGTGCAGCATGGAGCTAGCAGCAAGTAAACAGAAGCGTGAGCTAACAACATCTTGCAGCAGAGAGCTGAAGAGCCAGAAGGTGGTGGTTACAGGTGTACTTGCTCCTCAAAGGAACAAAACAGCAGGACAAAGCCAACACTTCAGTGCTGTGGAGGAGCCCAGCAAAGGCACAAAATTTCCTTCTCTCTGATGGTTTCTCTCTGTTAGTTGCGTGCCTCAGTACCCAGAATTGAAATCAAGAGCTGGGACTTGCACTGCCCACACTTCTCCATGGCCCCACAGGTTGGTGGGTCACCACACATCACAGAAACGAGACAAAAAATGAAGACAAATAAAAGGTCTATGCAATACAGAGGAATCAATAGACTTTTCTCTGCTGTTTCCCTTGGAAGAGGTTGAAGGCTCAGCCTTTTTTCTCAACATAGCACTGCAACTTTGGTAGGTTTTAAAAGGAAAAATACCACAGGGATATTTGTGTTTTCTTTTCTGATTTTTCTCCTTCCCCATACTCTCCTGGGCAAAAGTAGCTAAAGGAGTTTCAGCTATTGCCAGCCACGGTATTAAAACCATACAATTTTGGGTAGCCCCAATGCATTATATGTAGCCAAAACAAGCACAGTTTAAGCCTTTCACATAAGCAGATCACAGGCAAGGGGGTGAAAAACTGATAGCATGCCTAAGCATGCCACCTGAATATAAAACATCAATTTGAAGTGGCAAATGCCACAGCCACTACATCCTGCAAACTACAGAGGGAGGAACAGCTGAAGTGGACTGAGTAATGACCCAGATGCACAAGTCACACTCGCCTTCCTGCACGGCGAGCCCAGGGGTCTGATGTCCTATCTCATGGAACAAAGGCCAAACTCAGGTGAGATGAAACCAAAGCCCTGTTCCAACATCCATTACTACCAACAAGAACTCCATGAAAGTCAATAACTGACTGTCTTTGACATTTCTGTATTTAAAGAATCAGCTCTTGATTCTAGCTGTCTGTCACATTGCAGTATATTGCTCTTCTCTAAAACAGATGGTTTGGGGTGAGGAAAACAGCAGACACCTTTTTTCTTCTGTTTAAGCTTTAACTCCACAGAAATCCTTCCCCCCCAGACCTTTACACATTGCTCTTAAGTGCAACACATAGGATAAGATATTAATCCTGAGAGATCTCCCCGTAGCACAAATTCATTAGCAGTATTAAAGCACACAGTGGCTCTTGTAATTCACTATATACTACTGCAAAATCATACATCAATCACTAGGTCTGAAGATTTCACTGCTCACTGGTTTTGTGGAACAGATTATCTGGATGACAAAGAACATTAATTTATTAAGGGATTTGCTAAGACACTAATTATTTGCAAGAGAAAATAAATTGTTTACTAAGATTTAACACAGAAATGAGTCCTATTTATACATGGGAATACATCCCTATATCCCCATAAAGATGTAGGACTATATGGATCTCAGTTCCAAATAGCTGCAGTGTGTGGCTCTGCATTCCAGCAGGGTTTGCTGCTGTGCCCCTCCACTGCAGCATGTGATAAGCCCTGAAGCAGCACAAACAGCTCCAAGCTGCACCCATGGAGCATGCCTGTTGCTGCATGGTAGGTACCTACTGATAATGGTAAAACTTTCTGTGTTCATCCTGAAGACTTCTGCACTGTTCTAGGAAATCCATTAAACTTTTTCCTGGTTCACTGCTGTTGATGTTTTTTCTTGCCAGCACCATACATGCCACTGGGGCTCTGCTGCCACCTTCACCCTGTGCCCATCAACTCTTCTCAACAATAACAGCACATCCCAGATCCCCAGGGAGGAGCATAGGGTGTCCTGAGGACTCAAGCTCATCCTCCTATTCTTGACCAAGCACAGGGAATTTATGGTAACATAGATGCCCAGACGGAGCCTGAATACCTGGGGCCCGACTCCACGCCTGGGTATCTGACTACAGATTCAACCAGCACAGGGCAGCACCATATGGAAAAGCATATTACAGCACCAAGAATGCTGCTCTGAGCTGAAGTGCTTGTCCTCAACACAGCACTTCAGTCTACTGGGTCACAACATCCTTCACCTCTTTGCACATCCAGTTATAATCTGTGAAAGACCATAAGTATTCTTTTCTCCCACCTTTCATCTGTCTCTTCTCCAAGGCTGACACTCCCCTCACATCATCATACTATCTGGTATCTGTTTTAAAACCTCAGAATGACAAAGAAAAATACCCAAACACAATTATTTTATTGACTCTGAGGGCAAAAAGATCCTCAGTCTTTTGAAGCCTGTGTCTTTCAAAGGTATGGCTTTCACAGGCAAATGACTAAAACAACACACACTACATCAATACTCTGTGCATTACCTGAAGGTGTTTCTCTATTCCAAATAATAGGAAATTGACTATTGCAAAGGCTTGAGTGTTCCCAGGCAGTAAGCATTACAGGAGGCAATAGAATCAGTATTATTTGCATAGATCTCCTTATTGCAAACTTAGAATGCCACACTGCTGTTACCCACTGAAAAACCCAAAACAAATCATCTAATTCACCAGGATGAAAAAAGAACACAAAAAGAGACAGTGTTTTAGATCATTTGCCATTATCCCTTTAAATGGAGCTGCCTTGACATATGCTGTGCATTGCAGGGGATTGGCACGGCAGCAGAGCTCTCTAAGACAGCTACAGGACTCTAAAAACCACTAAACCTGTATCCCTTTTTTTAAGTCTTTCTCTTTTGCTTTCTACTGATGTGTGTATGCCTCTTCCATTGGGGGATTTGGCAGTAAGAAATGCCAATGGATTGCCTGATTTAAGGCAATACTGAACGAACTCCATTTGGAAGATCCCTAGCAGGGACAGACTAAGCCAAACTCCTCCTGAAAGACCAGGGTACTGCTCTGCAAAGCTCCACAAGCTACCTTGTGCCCTCTGTTCTTAAGCAACCAGCTACAGAAATTGCAGCAGCATGTGCTATAGTAACAAATCTAAACATTCCCTGGGTTGTTTGGATCTTGCCAGAGGGCGAGCAGTTTCTACCTGTGTTTTACCAGGTTAGCTGCAGTGCAGCCAGGGTTTATGCCGCAGCACTGACTATACATGGTAGATATATTCAGGGCTGCTGACCTGGCCAGTGGCTTGCCTCTGCCCAGGCATGACTACAGGCTTGGCTGGATGAAACAATCTTTGTGCATCTGCAGCCAAGGTGGCTCTTCAGTTTTAGGCACAGGCTGCTTGAACACAGTGCCCCAGGAGCAGGCGAGATGCTAGCTCAGCAGCCACTCAGGCTCACTCCACCACTGCAACCAAGAGATGCACAGCCCAGGGCGAGGGAAAGCCAATGTTATTTGTGCTTTCAAGTGAAGGACATGCTGTGGAGTGAGCCAGGACAGGCAAAAACCATCTAAATTAAATCCATCCAGAAGCACCCTCAAAGTCAGAGCCAGTTTGTTTAAAGCTGCTAGTTGTCACCAGCAGGACTGCTACAGTTGAACTCAGAAGTGGATTGCTCAGAACTGCTGGGAGTCAGACCTCTGGCCAGATTCTGTTCTCTGATGACAAACTCTCATTAAACAAACTCCTAAACAAGCAGCTCTGTACTACTTCTTATCAAACACAAGTTGCCCAAGGAGAACCCTGATAGTTCATACCAACTGTTAACACATTCAATAAGATACAGCAAGATGCATCTGGGAACTGTGGAGAAATCTCCGTATAAGCCAACACTTATAAATATATGAGGTATATGGGCACTAAACATCAATTTATCTGCATATCATCATCCACCATGGAAAATAAAATGTCAAATGAACCAGGTATTCTGGTTGCACTTTAATATAAGGCTTTAATATAGACCTAAGCCTGAAGCAGACTTCCATGAGCAGCAGATTTTCAATCTGTTTTATACAAAACTAAGGTACTCATATTATTTAAATTTAGCTACCCAATAGGTACCACGTAATAAATAGCCAGTTTCTGTCCTTAATTCAACCCTATTCAATACATTGCTCAATTATCTGGGAAATATACAAGACCATTACTGACAAGTTTGTGCGTGGTAGAATTTGGTGCCAGGAACAGCATTACTGACAGGAACAGATCTGGAAAGCAGGGTGATATCAGTTTATTTGAGCAACGTGCCCTGAATAGCTGCAAATAGCACATTGTCTGTCTAAGAACCAAGCACAGAGGACATGGTAATGACATGGATGACAGCATTTTGGCATCAGCAATTGAGAAAATCAAATGGGGTGGGATTTGTACAGAACCAGACACACTTTAACTCCCCACTGTGATACTAAGAGGGGAGAAGAAATCCAGTGCTACACAAATAGGAGATTAACAAGCAAGTGCAGGGAAATGGTGTTATTTTGGCATCCAGTATCCAAGATACCATTGCTAAATGCTGTGAGGGGCTCTGGTGACGGTATTTCAGGGATAGTCTTGGAAATATATGAAGGATTCAGACAAGACTCTGAAGTTATATTGGCTCTTGAAAAGCTGCCTGACAGTAAGAGGCTTCCATAGCTCAGGCTATGCAGTGGTAGGGATAATTCAGCTGAGGTCTACTATTACCAGCTAGAAGAAGCTCTGATAGCACACGGCTCCTGGCCCAGCCAAAACAGATACATTGCAGAAGCAACAAATTAAGTAAACATTTTAAAGCACCTGAGTGAGGCAGGCACCAGGGGTCCTGCATATGAGCCCTCTCCCAGCCATGCTGAAACACTGCCTACCAGCACACCTCTGACCCATGGGTGACAGTGTCCTTTAACATAACAGAGAATGAGGTTAACGGCAGTCGTAAAACTTCCAAGGGAGTAAAAGAAAAGGATGCTTCATAGAGAGTACCTGGGGAGCCGGCAGCTCAGGCTGCCTGCAGAGCCATCTGCAACACAGGAAAATTGAGTTCTTTGGGTGTTGATTCCTCTAAAGGGACACACGAACAACTTGAGGATGTTTTGGAGCTGTGTTGCTTCCCACCAAGACCATTGCAGGATTGAAAAAAGAGAGGATACTGCACCAGCTGGAGAACATCACGCAATGTGACTTAGCTTGGTATCTGGAAAAAGGTCCCCAGAAATGACAGAATCCTCCTGGAGGGACAAGAAACCCGACTGGGTCACTGCTGTAGAGTGCCTCGAAGCACCACCACAGTGGACAGGTAAAAGCAAACACTACAAGCCCATGCTCCTTGCTTAGGGAACACAGCTACGGAGCTGTCATGCTGCAAACTCCAAGCTACCTACACCATTGACATTGACAGTAACACAGCCCCAGACAACATGCATCAAAGTCATGCACATGAGCATGTGCATGCTTAACCTCAGCTCAGGGTCCCCAAAAAAGCAGCCAAGTTCAATATTGCTCATCTAGGGGTCAGTGCCACCCAGGCCTGAGCTGCCAAGCAGCTTTAGAGCCTCTCCTCAGGATGACATGATTTGCCCAACACCCAACCCCATGAAGCCTCAGCAAACCCACAAGCAGGGCAGAGCAGGACAAATTCACTTCCCACTGCTTGGATGTCCGACCTGGGACTCCGCCATCACACCATTCCAATGGAAAACAGGTAGATCCTGATGCAGGCCTGGTCTGAAGGCAGAAACACTCATTTCTGTTCATTAGCAAGTTCACTAGGTGTGCACAGTGGACTCAACAAGCCTTTATGCCTTCTTATACATAAATGAACTATCCTCTCCAGTCACAGGCTTGGTGTGCTTTCCAAAATACAACAACACATGGTCGAATTAAAGAGGAAAAAAAAATCAATCCTCCTAGATGCTGAAGCAATATTTGACATGTCAGAACAGAAACTGTAATTCAAGTATGCAATACGATAGAAAGCTTTGACTAAAAAGAAATAATGGCTGGCTCTGTTAATCTTAGTAGTGGATGTCCATTATTATTGCTAGTAATGGAGGTCTGCATCATGAAACCCTTTCCAAGCAAAAACTACTTGTTATGATAAAGTATCTTAAAAATACAGTATTGCTAAGTACCTGCATGAATCCATAAAACAGAAGAGCTGTAAATAGATTAAGTTTGAAACAATCTTATGAAAAAAGAACTCAGTTAAGCTCTCCCATATCCTTATCTGTTCACTGCGAAGATCATCCGTAGTCTCAGAAATTCCATTATCTCCCATTCTTGTCATAAATTCAGCAGTGTTTCTTTGATAAATTGTATTCCTTTCTCTCATTATTTTACTAAAAATACAAGTCAGAGTTCTCAGTCAAAGCCCACACCAGTAAATTGGATTTATATATAAAATTGGAATATATACATGTGTATAGTGCAAATATATTATAGATACGGTCATGATATGCCATTACCAAACCAGTACTATCATTTCTATAGCTCTTAAGGAGCTTACTGTGGTCTGCGATTCATGTGTTTTCAGGAACTGTGCTTGTCACCCAGAGGTCTGAACCTACCTAATTTTTCTGGTTAAAACAGATTTACTTTTTTTTAGTTTATCTATGTGATAAGTGATTCTGGAACAGTTTTTCCGTTGCAGTAGCCCTCAGTCTGGAATGAAATCCTTCATCATTTTGATTTAGCTTTATCCAAATGCTCAAAACACTAAACATCTCCCTTATTCCAGATGAGGAAACCAAAGAACAAACCAATCAGCAACCCTGACTCCAGCCCACAGGGGCATTAGTCCAAACATCCTAACACTGCACTGGTGCTGGGCTTACCTTAAGGACCTATGTGTTCCATCGCTCGTAAGCCAGGACCTATCTTGTGCTCACCCTGCCCATCAAAATTACCATTGACCAAGTCCTATTCGAATTTAGAATTCTCTCTCCTGTAGCCCACACCTCTGCATGCACGTTGTTTTCCCCAATAAGTATTTTTTTGCAAAATTACTGAGAAAGAATGCTGAAATATATAAAAGAACAAAAAATATTACTCAATAAACCAGAAACTGTAGTGAAAAAGATGTTTCTAAAACAGCAGCAAGTGACAAGGAACACTGTGCATCCTCAGCACATCCTTAGTGATGCAGTGGGTAATGTGGGCTGATGCAATCAGACACCTTCCTTCGCTGAAATATTCAAGTAAAAGAAAAAGATGTGGCCCTTTGGTGCTTTACATGGGTTATCAGCCTGAAAAGGGAAGAAACTCCCTCTCTCCCCCCACCTGCCAGCCCCACAGAGTCAGCACAGAACCACAGACATGGTTTCTCTAGAGCACTTTCCACCCACCTCTGCTCCCATTGCTCAGCACTACTCCTGAACTGAAATGCCCTCTAAGAAATCAACTACTTTTGCAAGTTTTCAGGATAAATCAGTTCAGTGCATGGCCATCAGCGCCGATGCAGCCACAGTGCCAAATGCTGCTGCTGGGAGCAAAGCCAGTGGCAAAGGGGATAGGAGAACCCTGACTTTCCTTGGAAGTGCAGCCCAGGAGCCATACTCTTGCACCAACCAAGTTGCCCTACCTGCAACTCAAACCCCACAAACTTGGCATCACTGAAAAAGCTTCTTAATAGCGAAGTGCACTCACAGGTTAGCTGTACCTTGCCATCTTTCCAGGGGTGACTGGTCCAGCCAACAGGAGAGAGGAATAAGGGCAGCAAAAAGACACCATCATAAGATACAGGTTCCTTACCATGGTTATATTCTTCATTACATCTGTAAGTCAAAATGCTGCACTTTTTCACCATTTTACAGACAAGTGCCTGAAGCATGTGTGGGAACCCAGATACTTCCTGTATCTGAGGGATTTGGGTACTCAAAGCACACAAACTTCCTTCAAAATCCCACAGTGATTTCAGTGACTTGCCTCGGGTCAGGAAAGGAGCCTGTAGCAGTGCAGGGAATTAATCTTGAGCAGCCCGAAGTCCAACTTTTGCACTGGCCATTGCTATTCTCCCACATAGCACGGAAGTGGCGTCTTCAGGAAGAGCTTCACTACAAGGTTAATTGTGTATGAATTTACTTTAAATTAGCTTATGCTGGACATAGAATCATAGAATAGTTAGGGTTGGAAAGGACTTTAAGATCATCTAGTTCCAGCCCCCTGCCAAGGGCAAGCACATCTCCTACTAAACCATGTCACCCAAGGCATGTAGGAAATGACTAATAAAGGAAAAGCATAAAAAGAGTACCCATCTATTTTCATGTGATTAGATTTATTAATGCAGTAACCTGAGTGATGAGGGTGTGAGTTCTCAGCCTACAGATCAGCAGGGCTGCAGCTCCTCCAGCTGGGCCAACCGCAGGACAGGCATCAAGGTGAGGACTTACAAGCACCCCCCCCAGCACATGCTGCCCACTGCTTCCCCCATCCATGCACTGGAGGCCAGAAAGACTTCTGCACCAAACCTATGGCAGTGTTCAAGGCCAGGTTGGATGGGGCTTTGAGCAACCTGGTCTAGTGGAAGGTGTCCCTGCCCATAGCGGCGGGTTGGAAATAGACAAGCTTTAAGCTATCGTCCAGTACAAACCATTCTATGAGTCTATTGACTGTAAGAAACCCAAGACTGCCCTGGCATCACAAGTCACAGACAGGTTCATCTTGCCTTTATTAACTGCGGTTTTGGCAAGACTCAGTGCACAGTTTGGGACAGCAGCAGTGCAGGAAGCAAAGGAAACCCAAGTGGCCTCAGGAAACGTTGGCAAAAGCAACAGGGAGTTTGCGTGCAACATCTCTCATACAGGTGCAGCTCAGGAGGCTGCACAAGTGCATCTGATATCCTCACCTGCTCCAGGGAGGTGGCGGATGAGTCATGGTCATAGGTAGGTCAGGCTGTGAGGTGCTGCCGCAGGAACACGCTGAGCAGCCCCAAAAGCATCCCTGCAGGAGACAAGCAGCCATCTCTCTTTTTCCCAGGCAGCAAAAATGAAAACCTAGCCAGGAGCTTTAGAGCCTCTTCATTTAAAAGATACAATAGAAATAAAGTTTAGAATGACGTTAACTAAAGCTTCCTAAAATAAAACCTCCATTAAAAAGGGAGGCTGAAAACATCTCTTTCTAGAGTTGCTGCATCCTCCACAGCACTTGCACTTATCACATCCTCAGCCCCCCCCAGAGCCGCTGCCTTCCCCTGCTCCAGCCATGGGCTCCTTACTCTACTTAAAACAAAAGGGAAGGATTATTGCCTGTGAAGATAGGCTTGCCAGCAGAGCAGGCTCCTGCCAACCAAGTCACTCTGACAAGTTAATTAGCACATAAATTAAGGAATGTGTTGCACGCAGTACTACAAGGCAAAACCATGGCTCTCCTTGACACAGCACAAAAGAAGGGTTATGGGGAAGCACCAGGGGCCGAGGGCATGACTTATCTGTGGCCCATGGTGCAGTCTTACTAATCAAAGCAAATGAAAAGTTCCACCCTAGTTCCACCCTGGCATCTATTTCTTCTTTATCAATTTTTAAGTTTTCTACTTTAAAAATTGTGACATATCTTCCAAATATTTCAAAATTGTGCACCTAAACTACATTTCAACCACACTATTTCTGGGGCCACACCATAGCTAGGAACCGCCATGCAGGTCCTCTACCAGGTCAACTCCTCAACCGCAACAGCACATGCTACCACATGAGGAGAAACTAGTACATCTGCAACTACCTTCCATCCTGCAGTGCTCTCCTCACACCTAGGCAGGATCTTTGGATGACAGAGGTCAAAACCTATTTCTGCTGTAAAAGCAGCACAGGTTCAAAGGGTGCTCCAGGTGGTAACATGGGAAACCCATCTGGAGCTCTGTCACCCCTGCAACATGCTGACAGAATCCTGAAATTCCTCCTCTCCCAAGTCAGCAGCTCCCCTATGAAGCCTGAGGCTATCTGTGGTGCTCCATCACATACATGGCATGCCCAGGCCACCTCTTACTCACCACTCCTTCTTTGCCCCAGGTCAGGAAGGGACAGCTCCTCCAGGTTACTCATATCCTGTGTGAGTAACCCTGTGGTCCTTCCAGTCACACCTCGTGTCTGGCATGAGGAGTGACATATCCATCACTCTTCTGCCTTCATCCCTGTGGGGCAAGCAGCTCAGGAGGAGATGGGGTGTAGCAGCCAAAGAAAACAGATTATAAAACTGCCCAGACGAGGGTGAAGCAGCTCTGAAGAAAAAGTGGGTTGACATGAACCCACCACGGACTGTGCTTTTCGGAGTATCTATTCACTTTAAAAACATCAAGCAACACAGCTGAGGGTTTGAACTGCAAGTCACAGTGTTACCTAAAAGACAGGGAATGGAAGGACAGGGAGAGAGAGAGAGGACGGGTATATGGATGTAGATAGGTAGACTTTCCTTTAATTACACATCCTTGGTTAATGGGCACCAGAGGTAGGAAAAGTTTTTAAACCATTTGTAATTTTACCCATAATATCTTCCAATTTACACACACTCCATCCTCTTCTACCTTGTATTAGCAGTAGCAGGCCTCGAGGGCAGGGATTTACAGAAGGAAAGGACAGAGCAGCAGCTTTACAAAGCCATTTCCCCAAGCTCTTGTTAGCCCCAAACAGGAAACAAGTATTAAGTAAACACAAACAACAAACAAGACACACAGGTTTTGCAAGCTGAACCAGCGCATATTGGCAACAAATAGCTGTACACATGATGCTGCCCACGCCAGAGGCACAGAAATTAGAGGGAAGAAGACCTTCAGGAAGTGCATACAATCACGCAGGTGATCACGTCAGGGATAATAGCAGAGGAAAGGACCAGTGGGAGCTGGAGGAGGAGGGGGTGAGCCATGCTGACACCACTCCCGGCAATGTACGTGCGCATCAGGGCAGAACCACAGACTGGGCAAAATGGGTATGGGATTGACAAACCCACTGCTGCTCTGGTAGTTGCTACCCAGCAAAAGGCTGCTCGCTGGAAACAGCTGAACAATGTACAACTGGGGCTTTGCACTGGGACAAGGCCATGTCCAAGTGCCCCAGCAAGGGGAAAGGTGCGTCTCCTCAGCAGCTCAGCCTTCTCTCCAAGTGCCACAGGAAAACTAAATGAGTCACCAGCAGTCAGACAGAGCTCAATTAGAGCAAGCTTACGGGACATACAGAGAAATATCTCCAGTAAATCTCCCCAGCCACCATTCCCAGTACTGCTGCCTTCAGTTAAAAGGAGTCTCACTCCAAGCAAAGGCCACTGACAGAGCTGCTCCGCATTTAACAAGTGCTGATGTCAATACTCAGCCACACAGTTCCCCTTGCAGGCAAGGACCATATGGGTAGACAAAAATCTTGCTTCACCAGCACGTGCTAAGGAAAGGAAACCAGCAGGAAATTATACAGTGTATTCATTACCTTTCATCCAATTTAGGCTAGTAAATTCCACAATTTAGGGAATCACATACACGTGTTACATATGCACCTGGGGCATCCCCAAGTGTCTGCTTAGCCAACAATTAAGATGCTTGACTTTCTCAGTCTGAAGTCAATGCCATGAACTCAGACTATCGAAAAGATGGCACCAGTGGTATTCTGCTTCTACTGGGGATGCTGGCCTTTTAATGCAGTTTAAAAATGCACGCTGGTGTTCCCAGCACCCCTCTTGCTCTTTTTACTTCCACCTTATTGCATTTTCCCCTGGAGATTTTAACACATCCCCAAATATCCCTTTCTCATCCTCCCCAAACTGCCTTTATTGGATCCTGCTTTGTATTTGGTATTCCCAGATATTCCTGCCTGAAAATAACCAGAAAAATAAAGTTGTAGAATGCAATAGATTTGCTTTAAAAGTAAGAAAGTACTGCCCTGGGATAGCTCTATTTTCTGCAGTATCTCAGTACCTAAATAATAAGCATCTTTACTTATTTTTCTAACCCCTTTGCTTTCTTGCACACCTTTAAAGAACAAACTGTATGACGCATAGTGACCTGGGGGAAAGAGAGAGCAAACCAGCTTGGATGGGAGAACTATCCAGTACCAGAAAGGCTCAGAAGCAGTCTATAAGGACAAGGAATAGGTGGGCGAAGGTTGGAGCTGGTTAAAGAGCAGATGAGGAAGTGTGACTGTGCTGCAGCTTCCCAAAATACACGGCACGTATTTATGAAGCAATCATTAGGGACCAGCACCTGCTCCAGGACAAAAGACTATTCCTAATGTCCCAGAGCTCATAGACCCTAAAAAATGCCATCAGTATAATTTCTTTTCTCCCCCTCTCTCCTCTTTCCTTTCCTGCCCATTCATGTAACTAGCATTGGACAAAATTACAACTAAAGATACAGGAGCCCAGCTGTGATTGCTGACGCTTTGCTCTCCCAGTTCATTTGCAAAAGGCTTTTTGAAACTGCAGAGTGCCATCTAGATGAAGGCAGGAGGATTCACTGCAAATCAGCCAGCTGGAGGTAATAAATCCTTCAGGGATGCATCCATCGCCTACAAGGCGCTTTGCAGAACAGCTCTTTGCAGACTGCAGATGTTTTGTGGTAATTTTTTGAAGTACTAAAATTCTCATGTGGCTGAATGAGCAATGCTCTCAAATGGCTTGTGGGATGAGACGAGAACCCTTTTAGTTTAGCATTTGAATATTTATGCATTCTCAAAGAGAAACACTTTAGGTCCTTACTTTTTCCAGGCTTTTTAAGGGTTCACCTGGTTCAGACTGAATCTGGACAGTTTTGAGGGTGAGTTTCCAGTCAGATCTTCACTAATGGACACATGTGGATGGACACAAGTGGACCTGCATGAATTCCTGCACATAAGTGGATGAATGTGCTAATATTTGCCCATGGGGAGGTATTGGTAGGTATAGGCTCTATAAGCTGTTTAAGACAGGCTGACATCACCCAAGATGTCAGAGCTGTGGTGGGCAGCAGTTGCTGCAGCAAAAGGGGATGCTGTCCGAGAGTTTGCTCCCACAAACATGCCAAGCAGCAATAAGGAACTGAACAACACATACACCTATCTCTTCCTGTGCTGAGAAAGCAACCACACACTCACAAACTACAAGTCTTCATTTCTGTAAGAGCAGTAAGAAAAATGCAGGAAAATCTCTCCTAACTTGTTACATTACCCTTACACCAAGTTATGCAAGAGGGCATATTCCCCCAGAAATGCCAGCAGCTCGTAGGCCTTCAAGAACAACATAAAAATGCAGCAAGCTCCTAAATGTACATGTACCAGACCCAAATGTACCAGACCCAAATGTACCAGACCCAAACGTGCCTTTGCTGGCCAGGAGGCTCCTTCTGGTTTAGATGAGCCTAAGAACAAAGCGATGACACACAGGATATTAAGGAGGATGAAAACCCCAACTACCTCCTGCACCTTGCTGGCTCCCCTTGCCCAAGCTCTCCCCCTCACAAGATGACCACTGGTTTAAGGGGAAAATTTAGCTGAAGGCAGAGTGAGGGAGGCAGCATGAATGTGAACTGCCTTTCTCCTGGGCATATGTCAGAACCTAACATGATGAATTTATCATTTAAACTAAGCAGTGCTGAAATAACCAAACAGATCATATCAAGAGACCCTATTTAAAAGACACGCTACAGCAGCACAAAGTCACAAAGCATGATCATTTCTTTGGGAGTTATAAAATGATACACTAGCACAGCAATGTAATAAATAATAGAACCTAGTGAATAATGCAAATAAAACATTTTCTCTTCCTATTTGCCATGTTTCTAAATATATTTCCTTCCACTGCAGCCAGTTCTATTCTGCTTTGCCTTTCACAAGCCTTCATGCGGAGCAGAGACAAATTGCAAAGGTACTTGGGAGAGAAATGAAGGAGCGGCTGCCACCATGCCTCATCTCCTCTCTGCCACACTGACAGGACCTGGAAGCCAGGGGCTGGATTTAGATTCCAGCAAGGAGACTCCCCCAGGCTGTAATGATGCCAAAACTTTCACAAGAGCTTTACTGTAGGTCTTATTAAGTCTTATTAGATTTGAAAACAGACAGAACTTGGTTCTTTCCAACACAATAGACCCATTCTATGTGCAAAGCAAAAGATGGAAACAAAAAAGGATGAAGAAGGAAATAGAGGTCTGTGACCAGCACTTGGATTTAGGGCAGGGAGACCTTCATCAGCATCACAATTGGAGACAGTGGAACGGTGGCTGGAGACACAGGGCCTGACCCCAGTCCTTCTCATGCAATGGCGTGGAGCCACTTGGTAACTGCTGCCCAGCACAGGCTTGATGCTGTGAAGCAGGAGGGAAATTCAGCTGAGATGGGGGCAGGAGGAGAGGCAGCACACACTGCCTCTCAGGGTGAAGGGCTCCACACTTCATAGCTGCAGGAGAGACTGCAACAACCTGAGCGTCCTTTAAACAACAGGAATGCCACCTTAGGCTCTGTATTGAATACCTAATGTAGGTGCTAAAAAAGGACACTAAATCAGAGGGGGTTTTTAAAGCCTATGTTACATGGAAAGGAGCAGGCTCCCACCAACTGCGTGTGCACAGCAATTTATCTCCAATCCTGCGATTCCTCTATATCCAGAGGTACTCAGACAACAAATGCAGTTCACTCTTTTCTTAGGCTCTTGTCTCATACTAATAGTTTAAGGTAATGAGGGCATGCAGTACATCAGTTCTTCAGCCCCGATCGGGGTGCTGAGCACAGTACAGCTGCTGGAGCGCCACTGCCCTCTCCTGTTCAGCAGACACCAGATTCCCTGCTCGTTCCACAGCACGTCTGCACGCCTGCAGAGCCTGGTGGGAATATTCCCAGACATAGCCTGACATCTTGTTACCCACTAGTAAAAAATTGATATTATAAGATTAAGGGAAACGTGAAAACACCGTGGAACCTACCTGCATCCTCTCCACTGGAGTCCAGAAAAGTTAATGGCTTGCATTGAGCCATTTAGGAAGAAATAATCCCCAGGCTAACTCATTCAGTTAACTACAGCAGGTGTAGCTCTTCTTTCCAGAGCACATCTTTGGTGACACTTGTTTTACTTTCTGTGGCTGTAACTTGAACTCCAGCCGATGCCCAATGTATTGGCAAAGTGACAGAGGAAGGAGCCGAAGCCCAAGGGGACTTATTGGCAGGGTTGATGTTGGGGAAGTTTTTGCTCTCATTATAAATGGACTGTTTCCCAGATTTTCCACCCCACCACTTAATTCCAGCACAGACTCATCCTCATTTTACCACAGTGTCAAAGGCAGTGGTGATGCTACAAAGTGTTTTCTAACAACTCTCAGTTACCCTGAGTATTTCTGAAGAGCTCTGATGAAGTTACTTTCTGGTCTAACATTATCACCCATCCCAAAAGAGCTGGAGGAATCAAAAGAACAAGTAGCAAACCTTTTCTCTGGTGCAAGACAGGAATATTCAAACAACAGGGAACTTTGTCCTTCTTCAGAATCACCACTGCCTGGGATGTGGGCATTTCAGCCACGGGGCTATCGCAATGAAGTTTTCCAACTCTGCTGCTTGGAGAGAACTGCTTGAAACTGTAACCCTTATTGGCTAAAAACTAAGGCAAATAAAAAGAACCCAAAGCTCCCCAGGATGAGCTCAGCTGAGCAAATGTTCTGGCAATGCAATCCAAATTGAGCAGTGAAGATACTTCCATCAAGTAGGATTTTCTTGTTCCTGACCTGCACTTGTACCCGCAGTAATGACCATTTCTCTCACATCACCTCTGTGCCACGGTGCTCATACAACCTCAATTCCTCCTGTGGCCAGGGCCACCCAACAGCTGAAGAAGGAGGGGTGTGAAACATAAAACTGTTGATTAGCTAAAGGAGAAAGTGCAGAGACTGTCTCATCTCTACAGAGAACACATTTGACCAGGCTGAAGACAACCCTAATAAGGTGAAAGCATGGACAGCAAGACCCATGCAAGTTAAGCAATGTACGAACACGCTCGGCACATTTCAGCTTTAGGAAGTTTGCAGGTAGACTTGTGCACAAAAATAACCTCCCTGAGAAGCTGCTGGCCTTTGGTGGCACCACTGCCACCAGCACCGAGAGAAATTGTCTCACAGGGATTCAGGGGTGGATGGGAACCCTGGCAAAGTCAGGTTCTGCTCCTGGGGATGCTGTGCTCCAACTGCAGCTATACCAGTTTGACCAGTTGAAACCCAGGGCTCAGTTGAGCTGACAGCTGCAGTTCACTCTGCAAAGTGGGTCTCGTGCCGTTCTTTCATTCTCACCATCACCAGCAGCAACCAGCAATGGACAAGCAGCACAGAGCCATTGTTATTACTGAAGGGCAACCTGACATGATGTGTTATTCCTTGTATTTCTCCTGTACCATTCTCCAAATAAAATTAACAGGGTCAGCCAAAATTTCATACTAAAATATTACCTAGTATGCTGTTAGCAATATATTTATATAGTGTCCCCTCACTTAAAAAGTTGTTGTAATTTATATAGTAGCTGAAATGAATTCTGCTTTGTGTTCTGCCAGTCAGAAACAACAAATATAGCTGCTCTGTTACCAGCTGCCAAGTCTCCTCCCACTATCTTTCTACATGCCTACTTGCTGGCAGCTCCTCCTGGGAGCTGAGACCTGGTTACACACTCCAGCAGACACTGGAGTACTGCAGGGCACAGAGAAGTGAGGCCACACCTGAGCCGTGGTCACAGGGTTAAGACCAAGGAGCCCTGGTCCAGCGAAAGAGCAAGGATGCAAAGGCCAAGGATGATATTGCCCAGGACTAATCCACAGCTGCTTATGTGCAGATTTTAACATCTTTACATTTTTTTTCTCTGCTACTCAAATCCACTACAGAAAACTATTTTGTCCCAGTCTGGATGCTCACATGAAAGGTTTTTCCACGGACAAATTTTGGGTTTCATCAGTTCTTCATGTAACGTATGTTCACACAGATCTAATTAGGACCAGATCTGGAATTTGGGAAATCGGGAGGTTTCTCCAAGAACAAGTTTTAGAGCGATTAAGGAAACAAGGGTGGTACTGCACCAAAATAACCTGAAGTTTAGAAGATGTTAAAGGTGTCTCAATGTAAAATATGAGGGGAAAGACGTCCATTCAGGAGCCTACCTTGTACCTTGTGCATCATCAGAGCAATCAGAGAAAGCAGCTTCTCTGTATCAAAACCATCAGGTTTGGAGTTTTCTGGCCTAAACCAGCAGCAGCTGAACTGGAAGCTTCCTTGAGCTGACTCATGTGCCATGTACAAATGTGGGCATCCCTTATGGGGTACCAGCCAAGGCTGAATGAAGACATCCATTCGGGAGGTGACAATGGACCATGAAAACAGGTATTGAAGGTGGGCATGTCCTCCACAGCCAGGGTACATACTGTACATCAGTCTGTGCAAAGCAAATTCAGAGCACTGCTGGCCGTGCAAATCTGTTGCAAATCCACCCCAAGACTCTCCTCTTTTAAGCTCTGTACCGATGCTAAGAGAGACTGCTGAAGGTTTCCTCCTCTGTAGGACATAAACAGATCAATCAATGACTTTAAAGCCATTTATAGCACAAAAGGTGTCTCCTGAAATGTCTAACTACAGCTGATGGCTGTGCCTAACAAGCTGCTTCTCTCTATGAAATCACTGCTGACCCTCAGCACTTTCCTTCCACCTGCTCTGTAAGGAACATGATTTCCAGCCACTTTTGAGGTCCATGTGCTCAGGGTGAGTTTAAGCAATAATTACTCCTATGAAAGGGTAGCCACACTTAGCTCAAGAGAGGGACTTCCTGTGGTACAGCATCACTGCCATAGGGACACATCCTTCATGTTCCCCATTCAGACTGCCTCCTCAGCAATGTATTCACTTTATCTCTTGTTTACAGCCAAAAAGCTTCACTTCACAATATAACTCTATAAAATGTATAAAGATTTAATGCACAATACTTACTTGTGATAACTAAAAAATGCATTCATAACAGCACTATCGGCCTCGTAGCCTCTGAAATCTGTAAAGTACCTTAAAGTAGGAAGCATTTAGTTGCACTCTGATGGATTTCAGTCCATCTGTAGTACTTAAGCTTTATAGCTACCTCCAATAGCTACATCCACATTAACAAATTTTAAAAAGTCAAGTTCAAAGCA
Source organism: Pezoporus wallicus (assembly GCF_028554395.1). Lineage (NCBI taxonomy): Eukaryota > Metazoa > Chordata > Aves > Psittaciformes > Psittacidae > Pezoporus > Pezoporus wallicus. The sequence continues at coordinate 248,062 of NW_026637305.1, forward strand.
CACTGGAATAAATATGGGTTTAAATGCACTCATTTGAGAAGAATCTAAAACCCCTCACATTGAAAAATACAACCAGACGTTCTCTAGGGACTGAATCACCTACTACCAGCACCATGGGACTCCAGGTAATGTCTCAGATAGGGGGAAGATGTCCAACAAGAAGCCTTAAAAGTTCAAGATGCCCTCAGGGCAGCAACAACACATAAGTTCTGCCACAGACTTCCAAAGGCAAGATTAAAATAGGGGTTGCCCAAAAGAAAATTCAGGGAAGCACCAACTGCAGGGCTGCTGGTGTACAGACTCTTCCGCTTCCTTTCAGAGGGAAGGATATTTTTTCAGCTTCATATAATTCTAAAAACATGAAAGAAAACATCAGTGTAGCAAGTCAGATCAGTAAATACTCGTATTAACTAAGATTTACTGATTGTAAGTAAAAAGCAAGGCCCAAAGTCTTGATGTAATAACCACATAGCTCTAAATCTGAACCACCACACACAGCATTACAAGCAACAGCTGTGTTCACTCCAATATTATTTTGCAGGGTTTAAATCATGCCTCCGCTGCTGAGCACGTGTTAAGGCTATATCAACCCAGCTCTTACACCAAAAAAGGTTGTAGCATTTGTACAACTAGGGAGAAGGGAAAATTATCTTCATAGCTTAAAAACTTTATAAGGCCTCCCACAAGAAGATGTAAAACCATTTCAAATGTGATATAGCTTTTAAAATCTGATCCATAGGTCATTGTACAGCCAGAGCACATTAAAAGCATGTCAGAATGCATGCTCTAACTTGCTGAAATTCATCAGAATCAATGGGGAACTTGGAACCAAATTAAACTCCCATCCAGATGAAAACACCTAATTCCTGATGACCCTTTGGTGGTTTATCTCAGCTCTATATGCACTACACTATACAGATTGTTTCAACACAGGCTTATTTAAGTAGTGCAAAACATTAGAGGATGTGAGGAAAGGGAAGAATGATGGAAAATGTGAGGTATTGCTGAGTAAGTGCAGAGTATGGGGATAGCACCAGGAGGGCACAAGGAGGAAGGGGTTTGCAGCAATGAGATGCAGATCCACAGCAAACTGTACTCTCTTAGCTTTACTGCCAGAAACAGCTAAAAAGGTAGTTAAAAAATATGCTTGTTTCTTTATGGCTGTCATATCTCCTGTTCCAAAGTCCACATGCTTTTGCAGAGGCCATTCCCTCAATCAGGAAGGTCACAGTTACACAGACGTGCAAGAACTGCAGCAGGTATTGATCTGGACTGTGAAGCACCTCTTTGTCTGTACCAATGGACAGGGAAACCGCCCTGATTGAGACAGCCAGCCAGGTCTGTATGTAAATTAATTTAACCAGGAATATCATGGTAAAATACCAGCTGGATTTGGTGAGGTCTTTAACTCATACACCGAGGTAAGCTGAGGGCAAACTAGAATGTCTTCAGTACACACAGCCAGACTTAAGTTTAATGCAGAAAAGTGAGAGGCCTGTTTGCTGGGCTTTACAAACACAAAGTCTGTGGAAAGCAGTCTGTAAAATGGAATCTCAGTCACACCTGAGCTGGAACTGCAAAAAAGATTTCCCTTCTCTTTGAAGTCCTTGATGTGGGGTCAGAGCCATTAGCGCAGATTTCAAGCACGGGGTTGATTTCAATCTGAATTGAACATCTGTTCAATACGGAACAGATGAACAATCGAAAATCTGTTCAAACACATTCCCTAGCCGTGCCCCGCAGCCTGGGCAGAAACCACCCCGCAGCCTGGCTTTGGCTCACGCTTCCTCTAAATACATGTGAAAACTGACTGGATCTACAGAAAGGATCCAAAAGCAAAGAAACAAGGCTTTTATTCAAAAGATAGAAGCAAAGAATGCAGAGAGGTGCACAAGCCCGTCCTCAGTGCCGCTCAGCAGCGCTTTGCCCAGGCAGAACACATGCCATGGGTAAGGTTTGCTGCCACTGCTCTATGTCTGAAACTAGAGACTCTGCCAGCTATCGCCATCCTCTTCCACAAAACCCGTCCATGTGGAAATGCTGATGTGAGATTAGGCCTCCTCGTGCTGACCTCTGCAGGACACTGTGCCTGTAGCAAATGTGGGGATGGTGCCAATGGTGCTGCAGCATGCAGAGATCAATGCCAGGCATCAATTCCCTATCTCCCCAACACCACACTGATGCCCGAGGCACAAAACAATGCTCTGCAATAGTTAATGTAGGTTTTTCTCGCACTAATACATTGCAACAGCATGATAGATAAGTGTTTAACCCCCAAGTTCTGCTCTGCCCCAGCAGCCACGGTGGGCTCTGGCCTGGCTGTCCATAAACGCTTCCCCAGGTGGCACTCAGGGGGTAAACACGGTGGAAAACACCGGGGAAGGTATTTTAAGGAGGTGGCTGTTTCTGGGGCGAAGCCCTCGCACACTCGCACCCTAGGTGGCAGCACCATCCAAAGAATGGGCTTGGAAACGCGCGCAGCGCCAGGAGAAACGTGCTCCTTCCCTTCACGGAAATCTTATTTGAAGGCCTCCATTGAAAGAAGAAAATACTCTGAAAGCCTCAATAAGGGTGCCCGGTGCGGGCTGCAAAGCGTTTTGAGAGGCAAGGTGCCCGGTGTCAGCGCAGGCTGCACGGAGGCTGCTCCCTTCATGGCAGCACAGTCAGCACCGAGACAGCGCTGCCAGGGCAGTCCTCAGGGAGCAGGAGCAGTCTGCACCTTCCTGCGACCAGCACGGGTTTCTGGCACAATAATGGTAACTGCTGTAACAATACCACCTCTGTGTACCCAGGAGGGGCGAACCGCTGGGTAAAGGTGACAGCCTCAACACAGGGGGAAAATCCGTGTCCATTTTATAGAACCACAGACTGGTTTTGGTTGGAAGGGACCTTGAAGCTCATCCAGTTCCATCCTGCCACAGGCAGGGACACCTTCCACTAGACCAGGTTGCTCCAAGCCCCGTCCAGCCTGGCCTTGAACACTGCCAGGGATGGGACAGCCAAAGCTTCTCTGGGCAACCTGTGCCAGTGCCTCACCACTCTCACAGGGAAGAACTTCTGCCTAAGAGCTCATCTCAATCTACCCCCTCTCAATTTCCCTGGGTAATCCTTTCCAAGTCTTGTCCATAACTTAAAAATAACTTGACTTGTTTCAGTACTGGCACACCTCTTGTCCCCTCATATCTTCTTTATACCCAGAAATCAGGGAAGCTGCAGCCACTGCATGAAGAGCAGGCATGGCATGGAGTGTGCATGGGTAGATGGCTGGGGGGGGGACCATGCTGGCCAGAGGAAGCTGCAGAGACATTCCTGCTACATCCACCCAACAGCAGTGTAAGCACAGCCTGTTGGGATTTTTCTGGGACCTGCACAGCAGCAGATAAGGCTGGGCACCATTTCCACACAGGACTGGGACCACATGGACACTTGCTTCACTGTGTGAGGCTTGTCAGAGCTTCAGCCAGCCCAGGGGAGCCAAATCAGATCAGAGCCTACGCAAACACCAGCGCAGGGTGGAGACACAAAGGTAGAAGGGTTTCCGTGTTATTTACTTGCCAAGGTCAGGCTCCTGTCAGCCAGCAGCTTCAGCCAACACTGCAGGCAAGGCAAAGGTCCCAAGACAAAACATGGGGCTGAGCAGGCACATGCTGCCCACCTGCAGATGGACAGGCAGAGGTAAGGCTGGCAGGGACACCTCAGGGACACACACAGTGAAAGCTGATGTAGCAGTGGGACACCGCACAGTGCCATCTTCTCCACAAGACCCATACAAGGAGGCTCTTCCGATAAAGGACAAGGATATCCCACAAAACCAGTCAGGTCATGACCTGGGACATGAGGACCAGCCCTTACTCCCAGCTCTGCTTATCTCAACCCTTTCCTCTAACGGGGGGGGGGGGGGGGGAAGACAATGCCTGCTCACTCATGTCAGACATTTCCTGCTATCCTGCCTGTGCTTGTACTACCCTCTGCTCTCCAACTTCACCTGCAAATGCTGTGCTACCCGCATGTCCTGGGTTCAGCAGTAGCAGTCATTTTTTCTCCTTCTTAGTAGCTGGTGCAGTGCTGTGTTTTTGACTTTCAGCCTGGGAACAGCGCTGATAACACCAATGTTTTTAGCTGCTGCTCAGTAATGTTTACTCTGACCAAGGACTTTGTGAGTCTCAAGCTCTGCCAGGGAGGAGGGGAAGCCGGGAGGAAGCAGAGACAGGACACCTGACCCAAACTAACCAAAGAGGTATTCCATACCACAGCACGTCATGCCCAGTATAGAAACTGGAGGGAGTTACCCGGAAGGGCGAGATCACTGCTTGGATCAGGCTGGGTATCAGTCGGCAGGTGGTGAGGTGTTGTATTCTCTTCCCTTGTTATTTCCCTTATCATTATTATTATTGGTGGAGTTTGTGTTATACCTTAGTTACTGGACTGTTCTTATCTAACCCGTGGGAGTTACATTCTTTCGATTCTCCTCCCCATCCCTTTGGGAGCGGGGGGAAGAAGGAGGGGAGTGAGAGAGAGACTGCGTGGTTCTGAGTTATGGCTGGGCTTAAACCACAACACCAGAGGTGTCAGCCATGGTGAACTCCTGGGAGGGAATTTCCTGAGGCCTGGGGCCATGCAGAAGGAAAGCAAGCGCTCTATCCAGCCTTCAACGGAGCATTGACATTTTAGCATCAATTAATATTGACTTTCTTTTTCCATCTTGCATTTCTTGATCACATCCTGTATGGAAACAAACTTCGGAGAAGAGAAAGCAAATAATGTTTAATTTGCAAAGTATTACCAGTTTCATTATGTGAAATGATAAAGCCTGGATTTCACCACATGGATTAAGTGTCACTCCGGCAGAGAATGGAAACAATACATCTACAAATATAAAACTGAGATAGAAGTTGCAGAAGAGGGAAGCACAGAGCATCATTCCATCCATTGCCTTGTGCATCACCCTGCAGCAACCAGAGCACAAGCTGGAGCTTCACTTGGCAGGGCCGGGCAGTGCCACAGGTTGTACCAGATCCTGGCCATCTTGTCACTGTTTCATTGCTGTCTGAGAAGAGTTAACTTTAAGCTTGATATGCAAGAGTTACTCTTGTATGATAAGGTTATGATTATGGAAATTATACCAGCCCTGCTGATGAAAGTTTAAATGTAGGAAACACACAGGATTAACAAAAAGTGACAGTTCTGGCAGCAAGGGCCTGCACAGTTGCCTTCAGCCGCTGAGAAAGCAGGCTGTCCGAACACATTCTGATCTTTGCAAACGGCAAAGGACAGCACACTGCTCTTCTAAGGACACAAATGCAGCTAGTAAATTCAAGATTTCTTGTTCCATAATTCTGTTCATATGATGATTGTAGAGTTCATCAGCTAAAAAAGCAACACTGATTCCTCATCAGTTGCACTAGGGGGCAAAAGCATCAGGAAGCAAACCCATACCCTGCCACCACACAGGGCCACGCAGCCACTGGCACGACCTGCTGAATGCCACATACTGAAAGAAAATCCAGGCTAAAACACAAGCAGCAAAACTCCTGCAGAGCTCTGGAGAGCCAGGACTCCTTCCCTGCACCAAGTCACCATGTCTTTTCTCTGCCAACCAACACAGGGACTTTTGCTGCTGCTTTAAAACATCATTTAGGCAGCAGCTGGATCACGGGGGTACACACTGGGGTGAGGCTCCTGAAAAAACAGGGGATCCACCACCTCCACATGGGGTTCACATGGCAGGCACAACGGCTCCGCATGGGATTTCTTCCTCCTCCTGTCTGGCTGCATGCTGTAGCCTCAGTGATCTGCAGTCCATTCCTCACTGGGAGGCTCAACCCTTGATTCCTGCTGCCAAGGCTGCACTGCGGGAAGGAGCTCCCAGCTCCACACTCCCAAGCAGCGGAAATGGGCAGAGCTCCATAAAGCAGCTGAAGATCTGGCTGCACTTGACAGCAGTTTTATCTGAGACCACGATGAGCGTGGCTGGAGGGTGCCAGCTGGATTGCTCTGGGGAACCATATTTAGAGATAACACTTGAAAGGACAAGTTCAAGGTGATGACCTCTGGTGGCCCTCTTCTTATTCCTTCAAGAGATCCTTGTCCACACCTACCCCAGCGCTTGCCAGGCAGGCCAGAGAGAGCAGATAATGCAAAGCACCAGGAGCTTCCTTCTGTAGCACCCAGCAGGAGCCCTGCTGCCGCTCTGCCCTGCACCACAGGCCATGGAAAGCAGATACCTCGTGTGCAACAAGGCTGCTCATTCTTCAGGTCAAATAACCTTACAAATAATGTTTCAAAATATTTGGGAAGAGTCACCTGAGGGATTGCTTGTGCTTCCTAAAGACTGGGTTTCAAAGGAGTAAAGGGACTAGGCATGGCAGTTAAATAATCCCAAGAGCCCTTTGCATTGCTTTAGAGCTTTGAGAAACTTGGAAATAGTTTAAAGCATTGCTCTCACAGAAACCAAGATGCCTCCACAGAGCCTAAACCATGTACCATGCTATGGCTTAAAAAAATAGAAAGGATTTTCTCTTCCTTACCTGTGTATCATGCCTTTATTTGGGAACTTAACTCACTTGGTTTATGTAGCTCTGAGTAACACAGCATGTGGGCAGCTGTAGAAATGACTGGAGAAATTACTTCACCCAAGCTGATCAGTTGACCATTACAGCCAATGCTGAACCAGGGACAGCAAGAATACAAAGCTACTCCAGTCTGAGCTTATAGTTACTGTAGCTGAGGGCTATGAGAGCTGAAGGGCAAGTTTACCTCACCTTCAGTGCTCCTGTACCGCCTCTTGCCTGTATATTCCTTCAAGACCATCTCTTGCTGATCACTTGTATGCAGTCTAGGGGTCTCAGTGGAGCCTTCTAGCTCCAGGTTACTGCAGATACCACAAGGACTTGAAGGTTGACCTAGAGCACTGCTCTGGACAAGTTCAGTGTTGTGCAGCTTGTGGGAATCTGCCTTTAACTCTGCCATCTCTGTTCAGAAGAGCTACAACAAAATAGCTGCAGAAAGGGAACAAAAACAGTTGACAGTGTTACCTCAAATCCACATGCAGAGGTAAATGATGGGATAGGAAGTCAGTCTCATTTGGAAGGTGTTTGGCCAACATAGAAAGATAATGCAGTGCGTTGCTCACTAGCAGTGCTAGGAACTCCATGTGCCTTTACATTTGTATATACGTTTAATATTAATGAAACACAACTGCAGAACCTGCCATGATCAAACCTACAGATACCTCTTTATTCCAAGCGGCATCAGATCTGGTTCTGATGCAGAGACAGATGCCAAAGCTACCCACACCTCTCACATCTGCCCTTATTTTCGGCATGCTCCAGTGACATGTCTCTGACCTGTACAGCCTACCCGGAGCTGGAGGAAACTGTTGGTGGCATTGAAAGTCTCCTGATATTGTCATAATGATATCATAACCTGGGAGTCCAAGCATACAAAAGGAAAATCCCCACTGCAGCATGCACTTGCAAGAGCCTGTGTTCAGCAGGATCCCAGGCTCCTCCCAAGCTGGAATATTTAATACACAGTCAATATTATTTCTTGTATTTGCCACCAGACAGGGTTGTGAGTTTTAAGTATCCTTGAAAGGAAGGAAGCTTAGCTGGGACCTGCTGCTTTAGTTTCAGTGGAATACCAGGACTATTTCGGGAACATCACAGTATGCAGTTCCAGTTCATAGCAAACAAATTCAGGCACTGGAACAGCGTCAAAACTCTGCATTTCTGGAGATCTTTGACTGGAACAGCTTAACTGTAACCCAGGCTCTGCTTCTCAGGCAAAATCCCAGGTTTGTGACCAGACAGAGGCATGGCTTGTGAGTATGAGCTTTAGAAAAGATCAAATCAGCCTGAAACCTAACTTGGAAGGAACTCCTAGGCCTTGCTGTGTTGAAACAAAAACCACAGTTAATGGCATTTAAGTATGTTGTACCTGATTCCCTGGAAAATTTCTGTGTATGAGAGATGAATTGCCTGTATTTGGGAAATGAATGTAGGCCTAAGGAAATCTAAAGTTCGTCAAGACTACATCTGAAGCTGTTACAGAGCATGCAGGGGTAGACAAATCAGTTTTCAATAAATAACCTAAGGCTCCAAATGAGTTGCACCCCTGCACTGTCATCTGGCAGCACACAAGCCTCTGCAGCTATGATATTCAGAGAATCTTCAGCAGTTTCCTACTCTGAAAACCACAATCACTAAATTCAAAGACTTCAAAACTCATTTTAGCAAAAAGAAATACATCCTCAGTGACTCACGTTAATGACAACAGTTTCTCCAAGGAGAGGAAGAAAGCCTGCCTACCATGGGACATCATAGATGCTCCTCCATGGGAAGTCATTTAAGCATAGTCAAGAGAAAGCAGACTTAACTGCATGAGTTTTCCCAGCAGAAAAGCAGAGATGAAATAGAAAGTACAAACTATGGTTCCCTCAAGTAAGATGAACAGTGGCATTCAAGTAAGATGGCAGGGCATTCAGCGCAGATGGTCCCACCTTGGCTGAGAAGTCCACTTGTTTCTAAGCACAACCCACATGGGTTTTTAGAGAAAACAGGTTTTAGAAAACTTTTGTTGAGGACAACCTACTTTATCTTCAGCTGTGCTTTATGGAATAGACATAGGGCAATATCACTGTTGCCAACTTGTGGCAAAACTCTCCCCAGAGCTTTAAAATTTTAATTACATTCAAAAAAAAGTACTGTGGATATTTTTTAAAAAATAGCTCCAAGACTGGCCTAAAGCATTCCAATGATGCAAAGATTTCTGTGGTTTGAAAGTGGTCTAAAGGTCATCACTTAACAGAGGCAAGGTTACAGTCAACTGCAGTTATCAGTTGTATGACACCAAGTAATCAGTCAGTTAAACAGCAGAACAAACTTGATGTTTTCTCCCCATCTTACTCTTAGTCTTGCATAGGACATTCTAGATAAGACAACAAACTTGCTTCAAAATGAGAAAGCTAGGTTCAGCTACCAGTATCAAGCCAAAAATATGTATTAAAGTAACTAATGCTAACCTTTGGAGTTCTCAGCACTGACCACAATCTGCCTATATGAGCAGGAGCTGAAAGTGACCCTATCAAGACTCCAGTAGAAATAGAACAAGATTTTTAGTATATTTAGCATAAATGCAAAATCTTGCATCCTCTGCTTTGATGCTTGGTAAAAAAAAACACTAGGTGTACAAAATGCCCAACAAATTTTTGTAGCTTGAGTGTCAGAGGTAGAGAAGCACCATGAGTATCAGATGCAAGATAACGTTACACCATGATGACACAGGAAGGACCCCAGTATTACCTTTCATGCTCAACTTGTTCTATAGCATTCAGAACCAATTTTACCTCTACACTTTAAAGCTGATATAAGCATGGTGAAGTACTACAACGCATGATTAAGACTGGTCTTACATGCAGTCTCACCCAGTTGATCGATACTTTTTATACCGAAGTTCAAGGTTTTCTACAAACTATAGTGTCTGCCTAATGGGCTCATAGCGGATTCCAACAAGGTCATTCTTGTGTGATTCCCCACCACATCCCTTCTTAGTAAAAATTATGTACAGACCTCATGCACAATTCCAGTGTTCAAAAATGCCCCCAAAGAGCTGCCATCGTATTGGCAGCACTAGTCAAAACAGTCAAAGGAAATGCTGGAATCTCAATGCCCACTGCAAAACATCGAGTCCCGAGTCTTAGAGCTAGGTCATGCTTCCACACTACACAGAAGTGAATCTGCTTGGTTTATACTCTACTACTTTTGTGAGCTTGAGACATTTAGCTGTCCTTTTGAGATGGTCTGATTGGGGCCCAGTGAGAGTAACAGCAGAAAGCACCAGTGTTGACTGCAGAAACTTTACCAGCCTCAAACTATCCATGGGAGTTACACAGACACGTAAAACTTTATAGAGACAGGCAGGGTTACTGACAAGTGTCAGTGCCCTCCTCATTACCCTAAATAACCAGAGGTCTGGAATGAGCAAGCCCTAGGTCCCTGTGGCCACCCCAGACAACAACAGCCCCACCTGGGGCAGAGAACCCAGTGGAACAAGTCAGGTGGGTATTAATTACTGCTGCAAAACTAGCAGTAGCTCCAGGCTAACACTGGAAAGATGCTGGGTTTTTAGAAGTCATTAAAGAGTACTTTCCAAATCCCCCCTGGAACATTTCACTGGCTCAAAGTGATAAAATGTTAATATTGATTTAACAAAAAGAGAAAAAAGAAAGATATTATCTTAAAAGCTCCTGCGAAATAAAGCTTCCCTTCATACAGAAATTCCCAGACCTGCTGCTACAGCAAGTAGGTGGAAAATAGCTTGTAGGTTTAGGGACACCCAACATTAAGCAGTAAAAGCTGCTGATTAAAGCACCCAATTTCACTGAAGGCCAGAGTCTTTTGCAGGAGATTGGAAAACTCCACTATTAAAGTCAATGCCACTTCCTAAAGAGGTTTCTAAGTAACACAGTTTAAAATGCTTAAGTACCAGTGATATTAAACTCTGCAGAACATTTTGTACAAATTAACAGCATGCCCCAATTCTTAAAATCTTCATTAGTCGAAAACCAGAAAGGCAGTGGAGCTGTGCTGAACATTTACCATCAAATGGTAAAAATCCTACTCTGCAGAACCAAATAAGCCTGTCGCAACTGGCACTAACCAGATCTTGGTTTGGGTTTACTGATGGACTGTGGTACCTAAGCAGCCCAATTGAGTTTCTATTACTCCAGCTGGATAAACCACATTTGGAAGGAAGTTGAACTGCAGGACTTGAGTTTCAGTCAAAATCATTTTTGCATTACTTTATTGTAATACAGATTTAACATTTAAAACTTATTAATAAGCCAAGCACAGTAGCTTCAGTGCAGGATGTACTTTACGTAACTTGCCGCACATTCATGTTAGATCTGATGTACATGGAGAAGAGACTGGTCAACTGTATGATTCATAGGAGAAAGCAAAAGCAAGCACCTTTTTACCAAACTAAACAGTTCATGTCAGTGTTTCTTACAGAAAATCAACTCACTTCTAGCTTCAGGAGCTACAGTTTGGATAAGAGCTGAAAGCTATTTCCGGAACATCAATCTTCTACACTGGCACAAGAAAAAGTCTTCAAAGCAAAGGTATGGGACTTCCTTTTTATTGTTTTTTTTTTTTAAGAGACAACCTGTTCTCCTTGTGTTTACGAGGTGAATACATGCAGTTTTGATCATTCTGGCAGAGGTTAACAAAGAGCAAACAACAGTGGGGGCTAAACAAAAAGCAATCAAAAAGTTGCCAAATATTTAAGGTACAAGCCAAAAAAAAAAAAAACACCAATGCAACCAGTTTAATACCTAAGCCCGCTTTCTTCCAAAGAAAAATGGCACAAATTAATCCATACGCCAGACAAATTTAGTTTTAGATGATACTAGACAGAATTAATGCTTCAAAGCATTAACAGGATTTATTTCACTGCAGGGAAGGGAAGAAGTAATTTGAACAGGCTCTGTGTATTGACCAGAAGCACCCTTACAGTTCAGTCCACATATGCAGAACTGATAACGATGTGATGTTACCTTTACTCAGGTAATATTAAAGTGTTAGAAATCACAGAGCATAAGCATCTTACTTGTACAAGCCAGTTAATGAATAAACAGAAGAGCTGAAAACTGGTTTTCATACATGCCCTTCTCCAGATTTTTCTTTTGGAACAGAAAAATCCCTCCGCCAACAGCCCAATAAATACTAACAGATGTATTTAGGTACCATCTTCAAAAATCTGTTGAAAATGCAGTCTCCAAATGATAACTAGCTTTATGCGATACTAATATCTTACATAAGTCTTATGAATTGTCATTAATAGCAGTAACTGAAATTAATGTATACCAAGTCTCCAGGTGATGTGCAAGTTCAGCTGTGTAACACAGGTGGAGGTTTTGAACAGTTCTTAACATCTTGCTTTGGACAGGTCTTCAACTTGTCCCATAGATTATAGAACCTCTAGGCTACAGTACTGTGCAACTGTCAACATCTTCAAGAGCTCTTCAATGTAAAGAAATTTGATTGAAGCACCAAACAGCAAGATCATGCTCTTAGTAGAGCGCCTTGAATTCTGAGAATTTTAGGCATCACTGCTGTCTTGCCTTGACTACAGAACACTAATGAGAGGACACCAGGGTAAAAAGGAGCAAAAATTCAGCGAAGTCCGCTTCAAACAGGGAATGTAATACACAAAAAAAGTCTGACTCCACAAGCATGTAATCTAAATTCTTGAAGAGTTGTGTATTAACACAGAGCTCAAGGTGCCTTAACTTAGCTAGACCACCACAATTTATTAATACTATGAATCCAGCATAGCTGCATTTCATCCAAGGGTCAGCCTCTGCTTCCAGTTAAAGCATGCATACCACCTCACTAAGTACCCCTTTCCCAAATTTCAGGTTTGGAGCTCTTCATTTTCTTATTTCTCCTGTATTACCCCTTCCCTAAATCTAGAGCTTTAGAGACTCCAGAGCTCTCCACCAAAGACTTGTTGCATCTACATGTAAAAATACTTAGGACACTCTTCCAGCCCAACACCTCTTTCACCACTCAGAAATGGATTTGCAGCAGATCAGTCTTGAGCTCTAGTTCAGTTTTAGATTATGCTTAAGTTACAGCAGCCAGAGTTCAATTCTATGAATGTAAGCTCAACACAGAGAAAGCCATTTATCCTTTGTAATTCATCTTTATGGCATATTTATCCAGAGATTTATAATCAACTTCCAGTTTTAAATTATTTTCTTAGCACTTCAAAGAACCTGCCATCTCCTTCAGCAGGGAGTGACATGCATCACACAGAATGTTAAGTTAGTCCAAGTTTCAACAAGTTTCAAGACCAGAAGTCTTACTTGTTAGAACACACCTCTTTTCCAACTATTTCCCCTCATTCCCACCCCTTCCCAGCAATGGGCAATTACTTTACAAGAAATGTAAAATGGGATACGGTGCACACAAAACCTACCCCTCACTAATACTGAACAGAAAAGCCTATTTTCCAATTACAGGACATCCTTCTCTAAACTTAGGTCTGCACTGGTGCAGTCTGCACTGTTTTAAGATTACCACAAGGATAATACCAATAAGTACATATATTTTATTAAACCAAATTAAAAGCCTATGAAGTTAATTGGGGAAAAGTTTAATATTGCTACTTCAGAGCACTAGAACACACAAAGTGAATCCTTGTATTGAGTCAATATTAAGTATTAATTGCATGACCATCATAGCACCTCTTAACATTATCACACAATAACCAGTTATCAACTGCTTTTAAAACTAAAAAGGGTACAGTCCAATATTTATAACTTGCACACTGTTACTATATAGAAACTAGGTGCGTGGTAGTGCTGCAAAAATGGAAGCCTGCAGTTTTGACAAAGATGCCAAGTCATGTTGTAGACAATTTCAGTCAAACTGGCAATACTGTTTAAGCTAATAACACAGCAAGAAATAAAGGACAAAAAAAAAAGCATTTTATAACCAAATAAACATCTGAAATTTCCTTTCCCTTTAAGAATACAAGTAAGGTCACTTTTAGCCTTGGAACAGGATACATGTTTGCCTATGATGATCTTGCTAACTACTACACAATATCTGATGTCCTCTGCTAAGAATATATTTTAAGAAAGCTGCAGTTACAAGAGGCATCTAATGTAATATCTAAAATTTCCTTTATGGCAATTATTGAATTCATTTGTCTTAAACAGTGAATATGGAAAGATGGCCTCATGTTTCCTTTTCAATAGTACTCTGAGGATCAAGTGGCTTTCAAGCAGCATGGTGGGTTTGAAGTTTTTGCAGTTTAGATCATTCTGTTGCGTTTATGAGTTGGTGAGTCTGTAATGACATCGCCACACTGGGCTGAGGTACGCTTTCTAGTTCCACCATTGTCCAAGTGGAGTGCCATTTCTTCTGATATGAAAGTGTTCAAATCAACATCATGAAGTCCATTTCTCCTTCGACTAGCATTGGAGCCACTGCTTACGTGAGTGGGTGAGCCTGGGGTACTTGAGCGAACACTTATACTAGCCATTGCACCACTGAGACCTAGGGAGAAAAAAAGAGGAAGGATTTAGGTCAGATAGTAAAGAAAAGTTAGTTTCCCATGTGTGGCAGAAGGGATGACACTTATCTGACTTCTAGAGGCAAGTTAAAGGCACTTCATCCTACTATTTGTGCCACACTTCCTCATAGTCCAGACCATACCTTCCCAGCTTTTAATCCATTTAAGTATAACAATTACCAGAACTGCTTCTTATGACATTAAGATAAGCTTATACACCAAGTTGTAACAGCACATTGTAACAAATGCTAGCTTCATAAACATGACATGCTGTTCAAAATGTGTACATACTCAGAGCAGACCACTTCAATGTAAAACACTAGACCAGTAGTTACACAGAAGGAAAACCCCCTACCAAGGATATCCAGGTTGACCTGATTTGGTCTTGTTTCAACCACCACCACTCTGCTCCCTTTCACTGCCTCAGTCACTAGGTCTAAAGAAAAATGCAGTGTGACAGATCTGACAGGTACACAAGAGCTAGTTTGTAAGTTAAAGCTTTATTTCATGGCTAACACTATCAGCCAAGACATTAGTATTACTAGAATTCAGAAGAGCACTTAAACAAGCCAATGAGACAATCCCCCAAATTTACTATTGACAGGTTGTTCCAAAACACTTGTCACAGGTACCCTGCAAATACTTCAGTTTGAATTCAGATTATCAAAGTGTTTAACTAAAAGAGAAGTTTGTTTCATGTAGAAATAAGGCTATAAACAAGAAAATAATGAATTTCATACTACATACTTCATCTTCTGCAATGTTGCTATTACAACTGTGCAACAGTAGGACACTAAAATTCAGTAAAGGCTAACATATGAAAGCATAACAACTCTTGTCAAACTGGAATTCAGGCTCTATTTGTAGGAACACAGGAGCTCAGAGGTGAGACAAACATCTTTGCTGTCATAACTGCTTCAAATCTGAGTAGTATAAGGAAAGTACAAGAGCATCTGTTGGCCTTAGAAATAAACTATCAAAGCTAGTGTCAAGCACAAGTCACACAAAAAGATGAAGAGCGCAACAAGATCTACATCTGTGTATTTTTCTAGCAATAAGAACAAGTGAATGTTAAGCTGTTCAAGATTTGCCTCAGTAACTTTCAAAATCATGAGCCCCAACGTTCTCTCCAGTCTCAAATATTCTATACCTCTGTCCAGCCACCATACACCCTGTTTGCAAAACCATTTAATACATAACTTCATATATAGTCAAGGCAGTAGCCAGAACTCACATGCTGACAAGTAAAGCTTAACCTATCAGCGACTGGCAGGCCAAATAAGCCTCTTCAGAGGCTCTGTGAAGAGAGGACTACTAGAGCTATTAGATCAGTTGCTAGAAACATCAAATAGAAGGTACATTCTAAAACCATCTGCAGCAATGTCAGGTTACATTACAAGTCAGGATAGAACAGGCCAACCTGTATCACTGTTGAAAGAACATTTGAAGCTTAGATCTTGTAACAGCACAGGCTATGATTGGGCATTGTACAACCACTAGCAGAACCAGCCACACGTCACTGATGCTTCCCTTAGAGCTTTTTGCTTACAGTTCTAAGTGGTGTCCCAACAACTCAGAGGCATGGTTTTAAGTTTCACAGGGACCCTGCAGATTTTAACATTAAAATCACCTTTCATTAACAGCAGAAAGTATTTGAACAGCAGAAGCTGTCTTAGTGAAAAGGTAATTCAGAAACAAGGTTTGTTCTAGCACTCCCAGGATTAAAGTCAAGCTTAAACTCAAAACCATTAGGAAAAGAGGTTCCTATACATCTACCAAAGAAAGTAAAGCCAACTGATGACACAGATGTATGATCAAATATATAATTCTGAGACTACAGCTGGGACAGGCCACCAGCATGCAAAAATCACTTCACAATTTAAAGACAACAGCAAGTTCCACTTCAACAGGCACAACATACATTAGAAAAAACTATTTATCCTTCACATTTAAATGGCAGAAAAACACAGCGCACCGGAAGTTTCAAATCCAAATTGACTGCAGAAATTTCCCCCACCTTATTATTCCAAGCTCTGGACACAAGTTTAGCATTGTACTTCCACTGAGAATCAACTATTTACACTACTTACCAGTCATTTACTCTTACATAACGCATAAACAAATGGCTAATATACCGAGTTCCATCAGGACATCTTTGCATTATGTCTGTTGCCCAAGTAAGGAGAGAAGCAATATTCAAAACAAACCCCAAAATTGAAATGCCATGTGAGAATACATTTTTTGGCATCACTCAATAACTATGTTGAAGTAAACCCTTTTCAATAACAAGCATTTTTTTTAAATAGTAGATAAAGCTAGAATTAAAAGATGTATCTGTAAAATGCTACAGCATATTCTTAAACAAGCTGTAAGGTTCACAAGCAATGCCTCAAGCAGGCATTGACTTTTCAATATTTAGGAAATATTGAATGACTATATTTAAATACAAACAACCTTCAGGAGATAATCAAGAAGTTCAAGTCTTCCATCAAACCTCGTATCAGAAGCAGAGGAGCTTTGAAATATTACTGAGATAGGAGTGCAAGAAAATTGTATCAGTACATGGACTTCCAGTTGCAGTTTAATCTTGCATCTCATATAGGCACTTAATACTGAAGTAGTGAGTAACAGTCATTACCAAGTATGCTAACAGACTGAGTGACAATTTGGTATCAGTTACCGGCAGTTAACCATATTTCACAGCACTACACATCAATCCAAGAGAGCAGAACTGTCAAACGAAACATTTGGATCAGTTTAGGATGGGGTAATCAAGCTAACATGGAAGACTCTGAAGGAAAATTCAAGGCATGCACTGAGATACCAAATTGCCACTTCATGGAAACAACATCTTTGAAGACACTCAGCAATGCAATTGAGAAGATCTACTTTTGTTGACAGGAAGCATCTTTCAGGAACTGTGATCCACAGTTCATTTTTTCTTGGAAAATTGTTGTAATGCAAAGAAGAATCCTCAAAGACCCATTTACTGTGAATTATTCAGAGTTTCAAGTTTTCAGTGTACTCAGTCCTCTTCCCAAAGTATTTAAACCATTTAAAGCAGTAAATCAAGCAGAAGTAGATACTAGGAAATAGTAAGATGACTGTTGGCAACACTATTTCATAACCTCAAATTTCTGTATCATGATTAAATGACCTAATCACAGGCACATCAGTTGTCTATACAACAGTATAGAGATTCAAACAGCTACTTAAATAGAACTCATGACCACCTCTTAAGCCTCACACTCCTTTTTAAAGGAGATCTTGCCATGTGGTGCTTTCCTTTTTTACTAGAGGCCTTCAAGAGAGACACATGGCACTCTCTTCAAACTTCAAAGGACTGAAGTGGAGGGCATATCTGAAATATTCTGCAGTATTCTCATTCCTGCCATATCTTTCAATCATCAACAATATGGAATTCACAGCCAATAATTTCACAAAGCACTGTTTTTATGTGAAGCTACATTCTAAGTCATTACAATACTAGCAGGAAAAGCTGCAGTTTATACACTATGACCAATAATAGCTAATTTGTAACTAAGTACTCTCCAAAAAGTATCAAGTTATTCCAATGCTTGGCTAAAAGTCTGTTTTATGGAGTATGAAATACTTAAGGTAGATAAAGCTGCCAACATTAGCAGGTTTATCAATACTGGCCTAATAAACTGCAAGTAGTATTTTATATGCACTGTAATTCATAATGGATATGGCTATTCAGGCCACTACCACCAAATAAGATATGGCATAACTACTGTTCAGTATAGTAACAGCATTACCTATTGTTTTCCAGAAGTTTTAATCAGGATGTATCAAAACCCATTGTCGTGGTTTAAACCCTAGCCAGACAGCTTGTTCACTCACTCCCATTGGGTGGTGCCGGGCTGAGAGCAATCGAGGGCCCCACCCCCCACCACAGGGCTCTCCCCTTCCCCACTCCAGGAGGGACAGGGAGGAGGATCAAAAGAGTGCAACTCCCACAGGTTGAGACAGGAACAGTCCAGCAACCAGTGTACAACACAAATCACCACCGCTACTACCAACAACAACAATAAGAGAAAATAACAAGGGAAGGGAATACAATACCACTGGCCAAGAAACGAGTCCCACCCAGAAGCCCGTGTCCTTCCGGGTAACTCCCAGGTACCCCCCACCCCAGGCATGACGTGCTGTGGTATGGAATACCTCTTTGGCTAGCCTGGGTCAGGTGCCCTGTCTCTTCTTCCTCATGGCTTCCCCTCCTCCCTGGCAGAGCACGAGCCTCACAAAGTCCTTGGTCAGGGTAAACATCACTTAGCAACAACCAAAAACATCGGTATCACCAGCACTGTTCCCAAGCTGGAAGTCAAAACACAGCACTGCACCAGCTACCATGAAGGAGAAACATGACTGCTACTGCTGAACCCAGGACATTATCCACCCCTTATTCCATACCATTCACATCATGCTCAGATCCCACATTTTCAATACACCATCGCTCTCCCACATATATACATCCATATACACACAGACCAAGAGAAAGAGATCATTTTCTTACTGCATGGACCAATCCCTATAATGCTGCCGAGTCCATTCAGTCCATGATGTCAGGTTCCATCTCTTGTAACAATCTTTCAGGGCAGGAAAGGCTGTGTGCAGTATTGGATCGTTGCCTGCTGATGCTGGTCGTTCCTTTACTGCAGAACTCATCCGGTTCTATCAAAGTTCATTCTCTGTTGGGATGATGGTTGCAGGGAAGTCAGGGCTAGTCGCTGGTGACCTGGAGGCATCTATTTGATGAGCTATAAAAGTATTACACAGCAGGCAAGAGCATACAATTAAGTTCGTTGGCCGTTTTCCCCTAAAATCAAATCCCCTTGAGGTATACATCGGACTTCCCCATCTTCCCGCATTACCCACCAAGTATATCCAGGTCCCTGAGCAAAAGCAATCCCACGAGTGGGTTTGCCTTTACCTGAAGCAGGAATAACCCAGACTGTCTTCCCCAGCAAATTCTTCATATGCACCACAGGAACTTTGTCCCCCTCTACAATATGTAAAAGTTCTGACTGGGCTGGGCCAGCCCTGTTGGCAGATCCTCTGGTGTTGACCAACCAGGTGGCTTTTGGTAAATGTGTACCCCAATGTTTGAAAGTTCCCTCACCCATTGCTCTCAGTGTAGTTTTTAACAGCCCATTGTACCGTTCGATTTTCCCAGAGGCTGGTGCATGGTAGGGGATGTGATATACCCACTCAATGCCATGCTCTTTGGCAGAAATATCAGTAAGGTTATTCCGGAAATGAGTCCCATTGTCTGACTCAATTCTCTCTGGGGTGCCGTGTCACCACAAAATGTGTTTCTCAAGGCCCAGGATAGTGTTCCAGGCAGTGGCATAGGGCACAGCGTATGTTTCCAGCCACCCGGTGGTTGCTTCCACCATGGTAAGCACATGGCGCTTGCCTTGGCGGGTTGGTGGCAGTGTGATATAGTCAATCTGCCAGGCCTCCCCATATTTATACTTCAACCATCGTCCTCCATGCCAAAGAGGCTTTAACCGCTTGGCTTGTTTAATTGCAGCACATGTTTCACACTCATGAATAACCTGGGCAATAGTGTCCATTGTTAAGTCCACCCCTCGGTCACAGGCCCATCTATATGTTGCATCTCTGCCCTGATGGCCTGAAGTGTCATGGGCCCACCGGGCCAAAAATAATTCACCTTTATGTTGCCAATCTAAGTCCATCTGAGCCACTTCAATCTTAGCCGCTTTATCCACTTGTTGGTTATTCTGGTGTTCCTCAGTGGCCCGACTCTTGGGTACATGGGCATCTACATGACGTACCTTCACCACCAGGTTCTGCACCCGGGCAGCAATATCTTTCCACAGTGCAGCAGCCCAGATGGGTTTACCTCTGCATTGCCAGTTGCTCTGCTTCCATTGCTTCAACCACCCCCACAGGGCATTTGCCACCATCCATGAGTCAGTACAGAGATAAAGTACTGGCCACTTTTCTCGTTCAGCAATGTCCAGGGCCAGATGGATGGCTTTCACCTCAGCAAACTGACCCGATTCACCCTCTCCTTCAGCAGTTCTGCAACTTGTCATCCAGGACTCCATACAGCTGCCTTCCATCTCTGATGCTTTCCCACAATACAGCAGGACCCATCAGTAAACAAGGCATACTGCTTTTCACTTTCTGACAGTTTATTATATGGTGGGGCCTCTTCAGCACGCACCACCTCCTCCTCTGTTGACATTCCGAAATCTTTGCCCTCTGGCCAGTCCATGATGACTTCTAGAATGCCTGGACGACTGAGATTTCCTATTCGAGTTCGTTGTGTAATTAGTGCAGCCCATTTACTCCATGTAGCATCAGTTGCATGATGTGTAGAGGAGACCCTGCCTTTGAACATCCAGCCCAGCACGGGCAACCGGGGTGCCAGGAGGAGCTGTGCTTCAGTGCCAATCACTTCCGAAGCAGCTCGAACCCCTTCATAGGCTGCCAGTATCTCTTTCTCAGTTGGGGTATAGCTGGCCTCAGATCCTTTGTATCCCCGACTCCAAAAGCCGAGGGGTCGACCTCGAGTCTCCCCTGGAGCTTTCTGCCAGAGGCTCCAGGTAGGACCGTTCTCCCCAGCTGCAGTGTACAGTACATTTTTTACATCTGGCCCGGTCCAGACTGGTCCAAGGGCTACTGCATGAACTATCTCGCGTTTAATTTGCTCAAAGGCTTGTTGCTGCTCAGGGCCCCATTTAAAATCATTCTTCTTCCGGGTCACATGATAGAGAGGGCTTACAATCGAACTGTAATTTGGGATGTGCATTCTCCAGAACCCCACTGCACCCAAGAAAGCTTGCGTTTCTTTCTTATTAGTTGGTGGAGACATTGCTGTTATCTTGTTGATCACATCTGTGGGGATCTGTCTACGTCCATCTTGCCATTTTATTCCCAAAAATTGAATCTCCTGTGCAGGTCCCTTGACCTTACTCCGTTTTATGGCAAAACCGGCTTTCAGCAGGATTTGGATTATTTTCCTCCCTTTCTCAAAGACTTCTTCCGCTGTATCGCCCCACACAATAATGTCATCAATGTATTGCAGGTGTTCTGGAGCTTGCCCCTGTTCCAGTGCAGTCTGGATCAGTCCATGGCAAATGGTAGGGCTGTGTTTCCACCCCTGGGGCAGTCGGTTCCAAGTGAACTGGACACCCCTCCAAGTAAAAGCAAACTGTGGCCTGCACTCTGCTGCCAAAGGAATGGAGAAAAATGCATTGGCAATATCAATCGTGGCATACCACTTGGCTGCCTTTGACTCTAGTTCATACTGAAGTTCTAGCATGTCCGGTACGGCAGCACTCAATGGTGGTGTGACTTCATTCAGGCCACGATAGTCTACTGTTAGTCTCCATTCTCCATTAGACTTTCGCACTGGCCATATGGGGCTATTGAAGGGTGAGCGGGTCCTGCTGATCACCCCCTGACTCTCCAGTCTACGGATCAGCTGATGGATGGGAATCAGGGAGTCTCGGTTGGTGCGATATTGCCGCCGGTGCACTGTTGTGGTCGCAATTGGCACTTGTTGTTCTTCAACTTTCAGCAACCCCACAGCAGAGGGATCTTCTGAGAGACCAGGCAAGGTGGACAGCTGCTCAATTTCCTCAGTCTCCAAAGCAGCAATACCAAAAGCCCACCGGTACCCTTTTGGGTCTTTGAAGTACCCTCTCTTGAGGTAGTCTATGCCGAGGATGCATGGAGCCTCTGGACCAGTCACAATAGGGTGCTTTTGCCATTCCCTCCCAGTCAGGCTGATTTCAGCCTCCAGCACAGTCAACTCTTGGGATCCTCCTGTTACTCCAGAAATATAGATGGGTTCCACCCCTTGACAGCTTGATGGCATCAGGGTACACTGTGCACCGGTATCTACTAGAGCCTTATACTTCTGTGGGACTGATGTGCCAGGCCATCTGATCCACACAGTCCAGTAAATCCGATTGTCCCCTACCTCCACCTGGCTGGAGGCAGGGCCCCTCTAATGGTCATCACAGCATTGGACACATAAGTCGTGTTGAAAGGGATTATTCTTTGTTATCACAGGAGCTGGAGTAAAATCAGCTCTTCCACTCCATCTGGGAAACTGCTCACCAGAGACTGAAGCTGTAGCTCTCATGGGACGATCAGTCTTGGCCCTTGCTCCCCTCTTCAGTTCACTCACCCGTTCCTCCAAAGCTGAAGTAGGTTTTCCATCCCACTTTGTCATGTCTTCTCCGTGATCCAGCAGGTAAAACCATAGGGTACCCCGTGGTGTATACCTTCTGTATCTCCTCTCTTGAACAATAGGACGTCTTTTGTTAATAGCTGAGACGTGTGTTGGTACACGTGAGGAGCTGGATAAATCAGATAGATCGTCCCTCAATTGTTTGAGGTCCTGGGACAGTTTTTCCACAGCTGAGATGATGGAAGGGGTGAGATTGTCTTCGAACTCTCGGAGTTTATGAACCATTTCATCCACTGTTAGTAGTACTATGTCATTCCAGGTTACTGTTGCCAATGAATGGGCATATGATGACAGTGCATTCCGTGTAAGTTTTTGCCACATGGGTCATGTACATTCAACTTCATCTGGATCTATGGGTGTATCCCCGTTATTCAGCTTGATGTGATAGATCATCTCTACGATGGCTGATTCCCTCAGAGACTGGATGCCTTTGTCTATAGTAGTCCACTTGGCCGAACGACTCATAACATCATCCTTGTATGGAAACCTTTCTTTCACAGCTGCCAAGAGCCACCTCCAAAGGCTGAGGGACTTTTTCTCTCTTGCAATTGCTTTGTCAATTCCCCCTTCTCTAGCAAGTGATCCCAGCTGCTTGGCTTCTGTACCTTCTAGCTCGTGACCATCGGCCCCATTGTCCCAGCATCGGAGTAACCAGGTGATGATGTGCTCCCCTGGTTGATGGGTAAAATCTTTTCACATATTCTGTAGCTCAGTTGAGGACCGAGGTCGAGAAGTTACCTCTTCCTCTTCTTCTTCTTCATCATGTGATGATGACTCCCAATCAGATGCTAGACCAGGTGGTTAATTCATTGTTTCTTCATCTTGCTTCACCCTTCTTGGCTCTTTTTTTGCTTGTTCTCTTGCATACAGGGGCAACCGATATTGGTACGAATTGGTCCTCTGGTTTGGCTGCAGTGATTATCACTGTGGTTTGAGTAGCAACTGTACTTGTTGCTGGGGGTGGTGTAGCTGCTGTGCTTGGAGCTGGGGTAACCACACTGTCTGTTGCAGTCAAAGTTTGAGCAGCTGCTGTACTTGCCACTGGGGTAGCTGCACTGTTCATTGCAGCCAAAGTTTGAGTAGCGACTATACTTGTCTCTGGGGGTGGTGAAGCTGCTGTGCTTGGAGCTGGAGTAGCTGCGCTGACTGTTGCTTTGCCCTCAGATCCACTGACATTTCTTTTCCTTTTGAAGGTGCTGGAGAGTGTTGAACAAGGCCCTGTAAGCATAGGCCAAGCCCCAGCACGTTGCCATGATTTCTCCATCTCTGATATGGCCAGAATGACCACACACCTCATTTAAGTGTTTTACTAATTCTTCTGGACTTCGCAGTTGTTCAGTAGTGAAATTCCAAAGTACTGGAGGAGTCCACTGACCTAGATACTTGCCCATACTATCCCACACGCCCTGCCACTCATGACTGTCCATCCTCAGGGAAAATCTCTTGGTCCTCCTACATCATTGTTTGACCCCAGACAAGACTCAAACCTGACTCTGCTTAAGTCTTGAAATCAGTCGTGGGCAAAACACACTCTGTACACGTGCTAGCATGGTGATTCCCATCACTATCAGCAAACAAGTCTCAATAGCATTAAAAGGTCATTCAAAACTTCAAAACTCTCAAATGTAAATGGTCTGGGGGGAGGACTGGGAGGGTAAAAGGATGTCTCCTTCTCAGGTGCTGAACCTGAGAAGGAGAAAAAAGATGTGTAATTGCTAAGCACTTCTATTATATACCTCCCAAAGTATAAAGGTGGTGACCACCCTGGGAACATAAGCCAGATCAGTTTCATGATCAATGATTCTATTGTATTACAAGTCATTACGATAAAGTACAATGAGACAAAAACCTTAGCCCAAGCCCCACACTTGAAAAACACTAATACAGCAAATACCGGATGGAAGTAAGATACAATATACTGAAACTGTGAGATCAAGAGGAACAACCTTGAGAGCCAATAAATCAGCATTGTGATGAGTGACTATTAATCCGGTCAGATCTATTGTTATCTCAACCCCTCGGGCCCCACACTGAGTGCCAAAAAAAAAAACTGTCGTGGTTTAAACCCTAGCCAGACAGCTTGTTCACTCACTCCCAGTGAGGGGTGCTGGGCTGAAAGCAATCGAGGGCCCCACACCCACCACAAGGCCCTCCCCTTCCCCACTCCCAGAGGAACGGGGAGGAGGATCAAAAGAGTGCAACTCCCACAGGTTGAGACAAGAACAGTCCAGCAACCAATGTACAACACAAATCACCACCGCTAACACCAACGACAACAATAAGAGAAAATAACAAGGGAAGAGAATACGATACCACCGGCCAAGAAACGAGTCCCACCCAGAAGCCCGTGTACTTCCGGGTAACTCCCAGTTACCCCCCACCCCAGGCATGACGTGCTGTGGTATGGAATACCTCTTTGGCTCGCCTGGGTCAGGCACCCCGTCTCTGCTTTCTCACGGCTTCCCCTCCTCCCTGGCAGAGCATGAGCCTCACAAAGTCCTTGGTCAGGGTAAACATCACTTAGCAACAACCAAAAACATCGGTATCACCAGCACTGTTCCCAGGCTGGAAGTCAAAACACAGCACTGCACCAGCTACCACAAAGGGGAAGCATGACTGCTACTGCTGAACCCAGGACACCCATTCACATTTAAGTGTGACTGAAGCAGGAATTAGGTAACCTCAGATAGCTACAACACAGCATGCAAAGAGATCCTTGTCGCTCCTGTCTTATACTTGCCCTTTCACATTACTGCTCAAAGAGCAAGTTCAGCAGTACCTACCAACACTGCAACTACGATAGCTGTACACACACACATACGCCCTTTAGCTTAAACTTTCTCAAAGCAAGTTGAACTCTGTTCTCCCATCCCCTCTTCTACCAAGTGCTGCTTCTCCACCCTGGTAACAACTGCTGATGTCTTACATTGCAGTTTAATACTTTGAGAATAAAGAGGCCTAATGGAAATCAAAGGTTCTTTAAAAGGGCCAAGCCACACTCTTACAGGCTAGAGCAAGGGCTTCTCCCATTCCAAAGAGACTGAATCACATGAATGATACACAGCAACATTAAATCTAAGGACCAAAAAAACAAACCCACCAAAAAAACGCTACCAAAAAAAAAAACAAAAAACACCACCACCACCTTAACACTCCCTTCACTGTGGTGTTGCCCATTCATTTAATTTGAAGTTAAGAATGTTCACATCTAATATATTTCAGCATTGCATTCCCAAGCTTGCTTCTTCCCCTTACTCAAATCATGGCATTTTTCTCCTCTTACACTTGGGAGAATCATTTCTAAAACATGGAGCACACCCTAAAGTAAAAGGCCAAAGCATTATTTCAAACATGGACTGTGCACAGCTACCAGCACAGCAAGCCTTCATATATTGGCTACAGACGGCAGCAAGTGACCTGGCACACACCAGCTTTTGGGAATCTTATGCCTCTTTAGCTCAGTTTGATGCAATTCGGTCATTTGAAAGTCTTCTCCTACAGAACTGGATATGGCAATACACATCCAAATAGTAGGCAAAAATACACCCGTATCCATGCTAACTCCAATTACATATTCGGGAATGGTGAAAGTTAAAAACTTGACTCTGTGATGATAAACAATAAAGGTATTTGTCTTCTACCACATCTTAAAATGTCTCATACTTAACATCCAATTCTTTAAATTCTGCATCATCAGGTGCAGAATTGCTCAAGTTTCAGAAAGAATTTATTATCTTGAGCTAGCTACTCAGCTTCTCTTGAAGCCTTTAATTCAGGTATCCATACTTCAAGTTTCCACCAATTCTGTTTCAAAGGTTACCAATCAGTACAACAACAAAGCTGATATTAAAGGCAAAGATTTTATTTTTTTTTACATTTGCCAGAGTTCACACTCTCAAGAGATTACTTAAACCCCAAAACACACTCTCAAGTACCCTTTAAGGTACACACTTAAGGTAAAGTATTCAGTAACAGCTGCACAGCATACATGCCACAGTTTCAAGAAAAGGTAGATCACATACACCCTAAACATTCTTGTGTTGACATAGTTTTGTCGTGATCATTTTACTTTTATCTACCATAAAAAGTCTTGAAAGCAGAACAATAGAGAAGTTTCCTTACAGCACACAAAGACTATGATAACATCACAAGATTAAATACTGGGTTGAAAATCCCTAGCTTTGGTTAAACTGCCAGCTACTTCACAGAGCTACATTATAGGTCAGATATAATGTTTGAGGTAAAAGGCCAAGAAACCAGTCTTAACAGATTTCTTTCCAAATGCAGCATACAGTTTTCAGATTGTACTGATAGATTTTTTCAGATTGTTTCAGACTGTACTCTTCTCTGATGCTTTTGTCTACGGAAATATACCTAGAACTGTGTATTCCAGGAATTATAGTTACTAACTACTTGGTGACTACAGCTTCTATCAAAGTTTTAAGACTTGATTGTCAACAATTTACATGTTATTTATTTGTTAGTTATTTCTCCCAAAGAGCAAGATCAGCAAATGCAGCACCATGGTCTTATTTTGACAAGTGCATGAACCAACTCTGGTTTCACCAAGCTTTATTTGGTGTCACAGATTCACACCTACTCCTGCTTCATTAAAAGAAGTCTTGCTCAGGGCAGCAAAACCCTAGTATTATCCCTTAAATCTAATCCAGCCCATCCATGTTACCAATAAGTGACACCATTCCCACAGGTACCCTACCAGCACAAAACAAAGCCTCAAAACAAAAGCCACAAAACATTCCAGTCAAAGTGCCCCTTAAAGCCTTAAGCCTGATTACTTACTGAGGCTGCCACTCACTATCACCAGGTTGTATCCTCACAGTATCTAGAAGCAGCAAATCACTGCC
This sequence comes from Pezoporus wallicus, assembly GCF_028554395.1. Lineage (NCBI taxonomy): Eukaryota > Metazoa > Chordata > Aves > Psittaciformes > Psittacidae > Pezoporus > Pezoporus wallicus. The sequence continues at coordinate 275,266 of NW_026637305.1, forward strand.
AGAAATGAAGATAAGCATAGCCCTAAAGAGGGCATTCATCTATACACACCTGAAGATCCTACCGAGGTTTCAAAATCAAAACACAGTTTCAAGAAGCCCTATGATAAATAGAATAGTTTGGGAGATTATCCATGATTTCATTAATGATAAAGAGGGGGAGAAGCTGGATGAATGTAGATATTGTAGACAATAACCTAAAAACAGCCAAGTCAAGCACAAGCCTAGTTACCAAAGGCTTAGCACAAAAGCATCTGTGTCAAAGACTAGACTGAAACAGATACCAAGGGAACTTAATTCAGAAGGTGACCGACATTAATCTTGTCCACCAGCTGATGAGGGGAAGAGTGCATTTCTAGCCCCTGCAGTGCCAGAGTGGGGAACTTCCTACAGTCCTAACAACCCTGTATTAGGTTATGAAATATGAAAGAAAACTTTATAGCATGGGAGTCTTGAACCACAAGGTATAGAGAAGTGACTTCCATGAACCACCTCTATACAAAGTAGATGCTAAGAAACAACAGTACATGAGAGGTATATTACCAATAAAAACGCCTGAGTTTATTCTGCTTGAGAGCTCACTGTGCTGAAGCAAGTCTACTTGCTTACTTCCACCTGAGAGTAAACTTTTGCAGTTACAAAGCCAACTGCATGCCAGAGTCATACTGTCAGAAAGCAAGATACTTTAAAGAGGGTGTATATATCAGGTGAGAGCCTGTTTCTGCAGTTCACATGAAACTAGCTTTACCTACTGAAGAAGCAGTACTGGTGCACAGAATTCTCTACCCAGCTTCCAATATGAGGAGGAAAACTGCCAAAAACAGCATGACCAGGTGGAAACATGCTTGATTTAAATGGCAACAGAGCAGCCAGCAAATAAAACTAGAATTAGGCTGTCACCTAGACAGTAACAGTGTCTGGTTTATGTATCTTGAGAAACCACCATAGCACAGCAAAAGCAAAGACTGCATTTTCAGGAATCCACTCATCTAATTAACTCATTAATTCCATACCCCACACAAAACTGAAACAGTAAAAGTTTCCTTTAAGTTTCATAAGTAGTACTTCTAGATAGTTTGACTTTTTCTGCTACCTTCTAGAACTTTACATGGTATAAACCCTATGGGTGAGTTGCTTCATTTCACCTCAGGAACAATTTAAGCAAATGATAAAAATGTTCCTAATAGGTAATAGTCCAATATAGAATAAGCTACCGAATATTGAGATCTGAAAAGGAGAAGAGATACACCACCATCGTTGTTGGTGATGGCAAGGAAGGAAATTCAGTACAACACTGGAAGACACCTAAGCCTGAAAGTGAACTAGAACTAAGTTCTAAACAGGACTAAATTACTGCAGTGACATGCAAGTGAGGTATCCTTTCTAGGGTACTTGAGGTAGAATGCTAAACACCACATATCCAGCAAATAACAAACGTACAACAGTGAGGTATAGTACCCCAGAGACAGACACTTCACACATTAAATTCCCTCTCCAACTTCACAAAAATTTGCTAGTTACTTGCTACTAGCCAAATCTAACATTTACCAAGTTGCTAGCATAGTATTATTTTCCAAATACTATCTGCTTTAGCATTGGTATAAACGCCAAATCTGGTCAAGCTTCAAACACACTACCAAGAGTTGATACTTAACTGTTGAGTTCACTGCTGTAGAGTATTAGAGCCAAACCTCATTTTTATCTTTTCTTCATTCAAAATATTGGAATATGCGCCTTTTTAGTAGCTAGTATGCCTTATACATGCCAACACTGACTCATTCTCGAGGAGAATGAAACCTTCAGCTGGAACATCAGGTACATGATATGGAACCAGCAATGGCCACAAGCCAGACATGCTTTAACCACCTGCCCCCCAAAATTTTAACCAAGTAGCATTAGAAAAAAAAATATTGTTACCATGCAGAGCTATGGCTTCACGGAAGGGTTGCAAATCAGTCTCTACAGATGAACTAGTTTCTGTTGAAGTAGCTCGATTAGGGGATACTACAGTCAGTCTTGGGGGAGCTCTAGAATTTCTTGGAGGAGGAACTTTTCCACATAGGAAGCTGATCAAGTCTTCTCTACGAATAGTTCTTCTGCGTTTTTTAACCCAAGCTAAGACATCCTTATTCCGACGCTGATAGCCAATCTGAATTCCTACATCAAAGCTTCGCTGATGGACATCCACACTTTCTGCAAGGAGACAAAAAAAAAAAGGTTTTCAGCGTTACAGATATAGCAACATATAGTATGACATACCAGTGACGCTGCCTCCTGTCAACCATGGGGAAGAAGTAATTCTTCTAAAGGTTATTGTAACACAGTACCAGGTTAGCTGTAACAAATTAGCTATGAAACCTGAAAAGGGTATTAGGTAGAGTTGCATCCCCTTTGCAAATCAGAAAGTCAACAGCAACTTAAGCACCACCAAAACTGCATTTACCATACTTCAGGTCAGTACAACAGCACCTTTTATGACACTTATATTGCCACTAAAACCATACTTTGAGTTTGTCAGTCTGAGGATGGTACTCAAATCAACACAATGCACTTTAAGAGACATACAAAGTGCACCAGGACAGCCAGGAAACCCCACAAAGAAATAATGGCTTTGATTCTGGTAGGCAAAGAATTTTCAGGAAACTCAGACTTCTTTAGAGTTCCTCTCTAGTTTCTAGTAGAAGAACTAGAGTTCTTCTAGTTTCATCTGAATTTCAACTGCAGAGACAATTCACTGGAGGACACAGTTTTAAAACTGGTTAGAACATAAGTGTCCCCAGTGCCTTTTTATTAGGTAACATACCATTTATAAAAGAAGGCTAAACAGTTTCCTTCCCCACTTAGACCCCATTGAAAATTTTACATACAGAAGTTTTAAGCACATTATTTGCAATTAATCCCTCTCCAAAATGCAATTCCATTCTCCATTAGTATAACTGGTAACATCAGTGACAACTGTGTCTGCAAGAAATACTTCAATGCCTCGTAAAACATTGCTTTCAAAGTACTGAAGATTGTACTAGCTTGAGTACACTTCAGCCAACAGCAACAAGCCAGACAAACTGTATGGCTCAATTATGTACTCAACTCTGCCCTTCCTGTTCAGCATAAGTTTTAGAGCCTTGTGAACAGCTATTTTAGCTTTATAATAATTACTGCCATGTTGCTCTTGCTCCTTTAAAAGACACCAACATATCCACTTCAATTCCACTTTATTTCCATAATTAATCTGGGAGAGCCAATTTAAGACAGCTTTTTATGTACCTGCTCTACCAACTGAAGTCCAACATAAGAGGCATTTGCCCAGAAAAATATTTGATTTATTTAAGAACAGCTGTCCAAGCTATTGGTTTACAGGTGAACAATGACCTACCTATCTAATCTGGTTATCACAGACCAAAAAAAAACCATGAAAATCATCATTGTTAAGTCCTATTTTGAGTCTTCTGTTCCAAGGCACCACTGCAATGCTCCACAGAAGAGACCAAAATCTACACTAGCAGAAAGCAGCCTTTCAAACATAAAACATAGTGAAAAACCATCTCAAAGTGATAGTTTCAGGGGGGGTTTATAATATAAGCAACACAGGTACACTGAGAAACTAACCTGTTAAGTGTACTTTTAAGCACTCCAAGAGTATTTTGCCTATGCTGCTGTGTAATCAAAACGCTAGAACATTTACAAATGCTAATTCTTGTGAAAGCAATGGCAACATGACAGACCATTCCTCCAGCTATTTGATACTCCACAGAAGCTTAGACTCTAATACACTCACACTAAAAGCTACCTAAATACTTTGGAGCCAATATGAAAACTGACAATATTCCTTTAATCAAGTTCCAGAAATACAATGAGAAAGTCCTTCTGTGAGATTAGGAGCCCAGCTTTACAACAATAACCTCCTTTTCTTGTATATGAGAATGCCTTATAAAGGACTTAACTAGTTAGGAGGTCAAGCTCACTGACTGCTGATGCAGCCTGGGCAAGTTTTAAGCATCATGACTCTAGGAAACAGATTTTTATGGTAAAAGCTACAGCTACTTTGTATACAGAAGTTAAGCTGGCAAAATACAAGCATTCAAGCTACACACATTCTGAAAATTGACATTAGCAAACATTCAGTTTTATATAAAAATAAGGTAAATTACAGGTTTACAATTCTTATTCCACCATAAACCCAAGACTTCCTACAGTGGCCTTAAATTCTGAATCTTGCATTACATGTCATGCCTTCACTTATTCAGTGCAATCTGGAAGACAATCAAATATCTTTAAATGCAGCCACCAGCACCAATCAGAACCATTCATGATCCAAGACCTATTCAGTGTGGTCACTTGGATGGTATCACTCATGGTATTAAGCTTTTTCATCTATTTTCAGGAATGAAAAAAAAAAAGCTGACATTCAAGACATGGTATTATCCTTACATACTACTCCTCATGTAGTTCTTGTTGTAAAGAATTTTGACACCTCAAAAATCCAAGCATTCCTCAGATCAGAAACTAGTTGACAGGGCAAGAGGCAGTTTGTGGTTAGTTTACCACACCAACTACTTCTCCAGTGTTTTTACAGAGTCCTTCAAAACACAAATGTTACTGAGCTTGTCAGAAACAATATTTTCAAAGAGCCATGTTCATCACTAAGGAAGGCAAAACCACATTTAGAGAATTCAACTTATCTGGTAGGCCACTATCTAGCTGATTCTACCTGTGTTCTCAACAAATTTCTACCCATTTGGAAGCAGAAATGTAGAATTGAAAGACAGCAGTTCTAAGTAACAGAGGTACTTCAGCACCTAAAGGTCTGCTTGAAGGAAAGATCTGTTTCAGGTGTTGCTTTCTAAAGCATTACATTACACCTGACTAAAGACAGCTTCCTACTTAAATTCTAGTTTCCCTGTCACCACATACACACTCTTCTGTTAATCACATCACTGCAGAAAAATAAGGTTTAGTTTTGCCTATAGCACAAGTAATCAAACTATTTAATGAAAAAACAGCCTAATTCTTTGTAGTAAAGATGCTGTAAGGAAGTGCAATACCATTTGTAAAAAAAAAAATAATACTAAAATTATTCCAGGCAATTTATTGACACTACCTGCTGCTACTCTAGCACCATGCTCAAGTGACTCATGTCCCAGACCACTATCTAGTGACCCACTCCCTCAGGCCAAGGCCTACCCTGTTATATGACATGCTACCCCTTTATGTGACCTGTAATATACACTCAACACTTAAATGCACTTTCTACAGAAGTCATATCTGTCAGAGAGGGTTATGCATCCACATTTCTCCACATTTCTTCTTTGCTCTGTTCTCATCTATTAGAAACCTGTTCAGCTATCACAAGCACATTACTAAGTTAAACTGCTTACAGCAAATCCAGAATGGGAAAACTGGAGACAAATGAAAGATGCAGACGGAGCTATAGGTAATGCTGTACAGACCAAGAAAAAAAAACAACATCCTACAACTCAAAAAAAAAGTTTTATTTTCCTAGAAATGGAAGGCTAACATTGGGAATCACACCATGCCAATTTAAGCTTCCACTGATCTAGATATCATTTCCATGCAGTTTTGGGTTGGTTTTTTTTTGTTGTGTTTTTTTTTTAAACACACTAGTAATCACTGTTTCCTCTGCACACAAGAATTCTTGTGACAACCTAAAGAAAAGCAGGGCTCAGAAACAGATACTCACAGATTGGAACACATAGGAAAACCGCACTATGGAACAGCCACATGCAGAGTGCACCCTTACCACAGTTTTGGCTAACACTGCTTTCTTACAGGCACCCTGGCCACAGTCATAGCAACATTCTAGCACTTAGACTAGTAAGCTTACTTAAGAAGCCACACTGTTACAAGATGACAGAACTTTGTCACATACATCTACACAAAATTTTATAAACACTAAACCTAAACTACGGTTCACTACACCATGAAAAATACAAAATGCAGGACAGCGCAGTACTCTAATAAACTATTGCATCTTCCCTTAATTCACAACCCTGCACCACATATTATAAATATCCTCTTTTGAGACTCATGAAGTAAAAAAGCTTTTAAATTATTAGTCACTGACATGAGACAACAGAAAAGATTCAACCACTGTCAGCCAGAGGGGCCCAGGGAAAACTTTCAAGATTCAGGAAGCAGTCTCGGCTTAGATTTTATCAGGGTGAATAAGAGACATTAACAGGTCCTGCTTATGAGTAAGCCGGGGCAGGAGGCAGAGTCAGGCCCGGCTCAGCAGAGAGGGCTGCCAGGGCAGCAGGGGGAGGGCAGCCCCTTACCTTTGTAGAGGTTGGTGACCGCAGTGGCAGCGTTCTGGAAGGGGACCCAGAGGGAGAGCCCCGGCTGCTGGCACACCCGGTCTGCAGGGAGGGAAGGACACACGCTGTTTATTTTGGAGTCACCAACTCCGAACGGCCATGTTAGGTTTCGCCATTTTGTTCCACCTTCGGAAGGCAACTCGGGATCCGGGCCGAGAAGGGCGGGCCGGCAGCGGCCCGGGCCCAGGACCGGCGGCAGTGTTGTCCCCAGCCTGCCGGGGAAGCCGCCTGCGCGGCCCCCACCCGCAGCCCCCACGGCACAATGGGGCCGGCCCCTCACTTCGCCATTTTGTCGGAGCCTCTTCCCTGGGCTGGGCGTCGGGAGCCGCCGCCGGCAGGGCCGGGCTTCCCGGCCGGTCCCCACCCTCCCCGTTCCCGAGGCCCGCCGCTCCCCTGGCATTCACAGCGCTCCCCCCGCCGGCCAGTGCCCTCCCGGCGCGGCCCCCCGAAGAGGCCGCTTTCAGCCGGGGCGACTTGCTTCCCCGGGGCCTCCGGTGCAGGGCCGAGTCCCACCGGCAGCCTTTGCCCTCCCGTGCCAGCCGGGGTGGGGTAGGCCGGGCTAACGCCAGAGCCAGCCCGCGGGTATCGCCGGCCCAACTGTTCCTGGGCCTGGGCTGCCCCGCTAGAGGCCGCGAAGGGCGATGTCCGAGCAGCGGCCGTGGCTCCCCCTCACGCCATTTTGTTTTCCCGTCTGCCTCCATAGACGGGCGCGGAGCCCCCAGGCCGGAAGCCCGCTCCTCCCTTTACCCAGGCCGCCACATCCCCTTTGTGCCGTCGCGGCCCCGTTCCCACCCCACCACCGGCGGCTCAGTGGCGCCCACCCCGCCGTCACCTCCCCGGGCCCGGCCTCAGCCCTGAGCGCACCGCGCCCGGGCTCCACCGCCCGCCAAACCCCGTCCGTCCGTCCCCCCCCACCTCTCCCGCGACGCTCACCCTTGTAGAGCTGCGCCACAGCGGTGGCCGAGTTCTGGAAGAGGTGCCAGAGCTTCTGCTGCTTGTGCTCCGGCTGCGCCGCCTCCTCGTCTTGCAGCTCCGGAGCCAACGCCTCCTCCTGCTCAGCTTCAGCCAGGCACTGCCTCTCCCACTTGCTGAACCAGTGCTCGGGCCCGTGCTCTTGGATCTCCGCCTCGCCTTCTTCCTTCTTGTCCTCCATCCTCCGGCCGGCTCCGCAGTCCTCGCCGCCGCGCAGGCTCGGCCCCGCCACTCAGACGCGCTCCCCTGATCTCCGCAGCTGGGCCACCTCTACCTCACTCCCATACCGCCGAGCACCGACGCTCGACCGCCGGCTCTAAACACACTAAGCGTCGGCACCGCCCCGAGCGCAGTAAAACCCCGTCGGAAACGCCCGGGAACGTACCCCCGTCCAAAAACCGCCCCCAAAATTCGATTGGCAGCTGTTACACCGGCACCCTTCATTTGAATGGCACCTCCGGCTCTCATTGGACAGCCAGCACGTCAATCATGCTGACGTCAGAA
>NW_026637306.1:0-2931 GCF_028554395.1 Pezoporus wallicus
TTGGGACCTTTAGGAGGTCTATGGGTGCCAGTTGTGTCACCCCAGGAGCACCCATGGGTGCCCTATGGGTGCTAGGGACCTTGAGGAGCACCGTAGGTTCTCCATTGGGACCTTTAGGAGGTCTATGGGTGCCAGTTGTGTCACCCCAGGAGCACCCATGGGTGCCCTATGGGTGCTAGGGACCTTGAGGAGCACCGTAGGTTCTCCATTGGGACCTTTAGGAGGTCTATGGGTACCAATTGTGTCACCCCAGGAGCACCCATGGGTGCCCTATGGGCCTGGGGACCTTGAGGACCACTTGGAGGTTCTCCATTGGGACCTTTAGGAGGTCTATGGGTGCCAGTTGTGTCACCCCAGGAGCACCCATGGGTGCCCTGTGGGTGCTGGGGACCTTGAGGAGCACTTGGAGGTTCTCCATTGGGACCTTTAGGAGGTCCATGGGTGCTTGTTGTGTCACCAAGTAGCACCCATGGGTGCCCTATGGGCCTGGGGACCTTGAGGACCACTTGGAGGTTCTCCATTGGGACCTTTAGGAGGTCTATGGGTGCTTGTTGTGTCACCCCAGGAGCACCCATGGGTGCCCTATGGGTGCTAGGGACCTTGAGGACCACTTCTAGGTTCTCCATTGGGACCTTTAGGAGGTCTATGGGTGCCAGTTGGGTCACCCCAGGAGCACCCATGGGTGCCCTATGGGTGCTGGGGACCTTGAGGAGCACTTCTAGGTTCTCCATTGGGACATTTAGGAGGTCTATGGGTGCCAGTTGTGTCCCCCAGTAGCACCCATGGGTGCCCTGTGGGTGCTGGGGACCTTGTTCTCCATTGGGAGGAGTTGGGTTCTGCCCATAGGGACCTTTGGAGGTTCTCCATTGGGACATTTAGGAGGCTGGGTGCCAGTTGTGTCACCAAGTAGCACCCATGGGTGCTGGGGGACTTGAGGAGCACCCTAGGTTCTCCATTGGGACCTTTAGGAGGTCTATGGGTGCCAGTTGTGTCACCCCAGTAGCACCCATGGGTGCCCTATGGGCCTGGGGACCTTGAGGACCACTTGGAGGTTCTCCATTGGGACCTTTAGGAGGTCCATGGGTGCCAGTTGTGTCCCCCAGTAGCACCCATGGGTGCCCTATGGGTGCTAGGGACCTTGAGGAGCACTTCTAGGTTCTCCATTGGGACCTTTAGGAGGTCTATGGGTGCCAGTTGGGTCCCCCAAGTAGCACCCGTGGGTGCTGGGCGCCTTGAGGACCACTTGGATGCTCTCCATAGTCACCCATAGCACCTCACTGGTGGTACTCGGTGATCCATATAGACGTCCATGGGTGCCTGTAGCACCCTGCCGGCAGCACCCATGGGTGCTGGGGGCCCTGAGGAGCACCCTAGGTTCTCCATTGGGACCTTTAGGAGATCCATGGGTGCCAGTTGTGTCCCTCAGTAGCACCCATGGGTGCTGGTGGCCTCGAGGACCACTTGGATGCTCTCCATAGTCACCCATAGCACCTCACTGGTGGTACTTCGCGATCCATATAGACGTCCATGGGTGCCTATAGTGTCCCCAAGTAGCACCCATGGGTGCTGGTGGCCTCGAGGACCACTTGTATGTTCTACATTGGGACCTTTAGGAGATCTATGGGTGCCTGTAGTGCCCCCAAGTAGCACCCATGGGTGCTGTGGACCTCGAGTACCACTTGGATGCTCTCCATAATCACCCATAGCACCTCACTGGTGGTACTTCACGATCCATATAGACGTCCATGGGTGCCTATAGTGTCCCCAAGTAGCACCCATGGGTGCTGGTGGCCTCGAGGACCACTTGTATGTTCTACATTGGGACCTTTAGGAGATCCCTAGGTGCCTGTAGTGCCCCCAAGTAGCACCCATGGGTGCTGGTGGCCTCGAGGACCACTTGTATGTTCTCCATTGGGACCTTTAGGAGGTCAATGGGTGCCTATAGTGTCCCTCAAGCAGCACCCATGGGTGCTGGGGACCTCGAGTACCACTTGGATGCTCTCCATAATCACCCATAGCACCTCACTGGTGGTACTTCATGTTCCCTTTAGAGGTCCATGGGTGCCTGTAGCGCCCCCAAGTAGCACCCATGGGTGCTTGGGACCTCGAGGACCACTTGTATGTTCTCCATTGGGACATTTAGGAGATCCATGGGTGCCAGTTGTGTCCCCCAAGCAGCACCCATGGGTGCTGGTGACCTCGAGTACCACTTGGATGCTCTCCATAATCACCCATAGCACCTCCCTGGTGGTACTTCACGTTCCCTTTAGAGGTCCATGGGTGCCTGTAGTGTCCCTCAGTAGCACCCATGGGTGCTGGGGACCTCGAGTACCACTTGGATGCTCTCCATAATCACCCATAGCACCTCCCTGGTGGTACTTCGCGATCCATATAGACGTCCATGGGTGCCTGTAGTGTCCCCCAAGCAGCACCCATGGGTGCTGGTGGCCTCGAGGACCACTTGTATGTTCTCCATAGTCACCCATAGCATCTCATTGGTGGTACTTCGCGTTCCCTTTAGCCGTCCATGGGTGCCTGTAGCGCCCTCCTTGGCATCACCCATGGGTGCCTGTATCCTGCCCTTGGCAGCACCCATGGGTGCTGACCGCCCGCGTCCCCGCAGGTGTACATGCACCTCCCGCAGACGGACAACAAGAAGAAGATCATCATCACGGAGGACGGGGAGTTCAAGGCGCTGCAGGAGTGGATCCTGGAGACGGACGGCGTGAGCCTCATGCGGGTGCTGAGCGAGAAGGACGTGGACCCCGTGCGCACCACGTCCAACGACATCGTGGAGATCTTCACCGTGAGCGGCCCCGCGCCCCATAACCGTCGCGCACCCCACATCACACACCCCATAGCCCACATCACACACCCCACATCCCATATCCCGTACCCTATATCCCCACATCCCATACCCCATACACCTCG